>NC_056730.1:1052777134-1053057134 GCF_019279795.1 Protopterus annectens
CACATGACATATGCCTAATGAGGGACTGTCCCATGCAAAGTGGGAAAGGTGTCATTCCTACAGTCTCCCATCGTGCAATCTGAAAGGTGGAAAATGTACAGTAGGTATGTGGTAGCATGACTCACCGGACAGCTGCGTTAACAAAATCACATTCACATGTCAACATTGCAGAGTATCGGTTCCCATGTATCAGGCAGATGGGAGCAGATCATATGAGGAATATGCATATAATATGATTACTTCACTGGACAGGCCGCCGAATCCGTACAGTTGAATGCCTGCCGTCACCAAATGGTTAGACATACCCGATACTGTAGTCATGTAGTCCGATGTAATACGCATCACAAGGGATCACACACAACCAGCGTGAGTGACAAATGTAAGCAGAAATGTTGGTGAGCGAGCGGCTGTAAGCGTGTTTGTCTACCAGTATGCCAGTAGTGCACTGTCAAAGAAATGTGGAGTCTAAATGGGTAAAAGGTGCTGTAACCAGAGATCAGCAGTGCTTAACACTGTGCAAACCCACACACAACTGCTCCCACCTGCTGGAATGTGCCTTACCCAGTCTGTATCCAAAGGCGTCGGTCTGTCCCCAAACAAAGAACCGCCCTATTCACGTGTTGGTAGCAGTACCCTGTGCACAGCACATAGCTCATGTGAACTAACAATAGACCATGGCATATTACAGACAATAGACCACACACACACCATGCAGTACAGTCATCCAACAGTATAGCAATGTACTGGTAGATATGTCCGGACCACTGGTGTATGCATGCCTGGCCGTCCTGTGTGTCAGTGTGTGAGCATGCCCAGTATGACTGTTATGCATGTTGTAGACCAACATTGCCATCATACCGTCATGTGAGTGAGCATGCCAAGTATGGACAACTGTATCGCATGTGTCACATGTCCAGATAGTCAGTACTGTGTTGCTGACCCCTCTGTTCTACACAGACAGGTGTCATGCTGTGTCTGCAGGGTAGCTACTGGTCATGTGGCATTAACAGTTGTTACATGTCTGCATAGCGTGTGGGGACATCCAACCACATCCACAGTCCTACACAGCACTGTGGGTGGCACACATGACTCTCACATGTGTAGGTTGGACGAGGGGCACAGCTGACAGTTGTACACATCTGCAACTACTGCACTGGTATGCCAGGTACTCCATGTCAGTGTGTGGACCTACCTAAATTGCCTGTTGGAGGGATACCAGTGTACTTCAGATCCTAGCGTTAAATACCAGCACAGTGGTGTTGGACGTCCTAGCTTTCACAACCTACATCAAACCACCTGGCCTGCTGTAGTCTGTGTGTGTCTTTGGGGGTTGGGCTCATTCATTGGGCATACCCATAGGCAATTGTATATCATTTGTCTGTAGTGGTCCACACCTGTCCAGCTGCATGGAATGTGTGTGGGCTGTATGGACACACATGATGTTCATCCCATAATCTGCAGTGGGTTAGGACACCCTGTGTACTACTGGCTACCATTGTGACCCCCGTATGTGCTACAGATGTCATGGTGCTACTATGGACGTGTAATGTCTGCTGCCCTAACAGCCAGCCACCAAAGTCTCTTGTATTCTCACATATATACCATAGCAATGGGTAAATACACATTCTAATACAACTGCCAATTTTTAGGTCAATAGACGTACCCAGGGGGTGTTCGGGACCTGAGGATGGTGCTGGAGGGCTGCCTATGTTGGATGCACACAGTGCACCTCCTATACATGGCCGAGCACAGGTAGTGTCTTGTTTGACATCCATTGTACTGTGTGCGGGTCAGAGAGGGGACATCCGTGGGTACCTACTGTGTCAGTGCATATGCTTTGTGTTGCCTGTTTGCCAAGGGCAGGTCATACTGTGCATGGCCTTTCGCCGACTGGGCACTGCTCAGGTAGTTCCTTCGCCAAGTCACACTGTACCTGTACAGGCCTTGGCAGTGGTGTTGGGCCGTGCAGCTCTGCCCCATGCTGTTCCTGCAGCAACCATTACTGCAGGATCAGAATGCATAGCATAGCAAATACCATAACAAATTGTGTGCATGTAGCTAGTGAATACTGCAGGGCTCCACCGGATGTGTCCGGATACCAGAACCATGAACTGAGCATCCCAAACACATGCTCAATTACATGTCCTGCCTGTGCATCCGCCTCATTGTGGTGTGAGTGTTCAGGTGTGTGTGCATTGCTACTGGGTGTCATCAGCCACAACACCAGTGGTTACCCAGCATCCCCCACTAGGACACTGTAGGGGATGTCCATATTGGCAAAGGTGTGGTACAGCTGTGTTAGAAGCCATATATCAGAATCATCATAGCTTCCAGGGCAGACAGCACACACATTCAATGTAATGCCCTGGCCATCGCATATGGCCTAGCTGTTGGAGGGTATGCCCCTGCAGTGACTGTCAGCCCTACCCCGCTCACCAGGTGGTGCTTTGATATGTATGTGTGTGCAGGCTATAGCACCCAGTACCCCAGGGTAGTCATCCATGTGGTTGAAGAGATGCATATTGCTGGTCTACTAATCACGTGTGTCGAGGACATGTACGTGCTCACTAGCATGTGTTGACATGGTGTCTGTGAACTGGTGCAATACTCTGGATGCAGATGCCCGTGAGATCCCCATGATATTCCCAGTTGTGCTGTGTGAGGTACCTGTGGCTAGTATACCCAGGCAAATGCATACCGTGGTATCCACTGTGATGGGTTTCCCTCAGCCTGTTTAATGTGTCAGGTGTGGCAGGCACAGGTCAACAAGCCACTGTAGGAGATCTCTGTCCACCCCATAGTGCTCCACCATCCCCAGCTCATGTAGCCCCTGGTAAGTCACCCTGGGTAAGTCACCCTGGGTCTATAAAGTCTTATGTCACCCCAGTAAGGGATGTTTGGCAGCATACACATCCTCACTGCCCTCAGCCTCCTGCATATGTTGGTCTATGTTGCCTGCTGCAGCCCTTCTCATTTGGTTGGATTGTGTCGTGAAATGTCCCCACAGGTATACACCGGTTGTGTAGAGTGCGGAAGAAACCTGTGTGTATTATGCTTGCTCATATTACCGTACTGTTCAGGTGTGGCTGGCCATGTCATCTGCTGATTGTGCTGATCATCACCTGTTTGTGCAGCCTGTACACCCTGACAACCCCACCACTGCTCTTGTCGCTCCCAATGTCAACAGGCAAGTATAGACACACCCCTAGCTTAGGTGTGCTAAGGCAGGGGCACTCCCGAGGCACAGTTCTGCAATGTACATACAGTAAGCCTGACCCCCCCTCCCATGCTGTCAACTGTATTCGAACCCTGCACCCGGCTAACTACACACATACACTCCAGGTATCTGCATCACACCCTGGGGATACATGGGATATACTATTGTCGACCTCATCTGCATAGTATATTCTTCTAATGAATAGTTATATGACCCATACCGAACCTCCAAATTAATAACCACTGCTTAGTGTCACTCAGATCCGTACACAACTGGTTACAGGTGCCTTACTATCACCATATTCGATGTCCCATGGTCTTCCCAGCAACAAAATAACCGGTGTCTACATGACTACAACCTGGGACCCTGCACAAAACAGATGATGTGTATTACCACTATGCCATGGCAGATATACATACATCCCAGGTTTTTACGTACAGATCATCCGGCACATACATTCAATAGTACTGATGTCCCCAGACATATATGTTTATATCTATGTCTATCTCTCTATATCCACATATATCATATATAGTATTTGTATACATATATACATAGATATGCATACACACATATACATGTACATACATATATAGATATTGCATTTATATCACAGCAGTGGTCCACATGATAGCAAAGCATTAGACAGGCATGAAAAGGAAACTACATGTGCCACCTGCATCATGTAGTGTTGTTACTATCAAGGCATGTGTGTTCTGTTGCATCACATGGGTCAGACTGTATTAAGGGTAGGTGTAGGGCTGCTGACATTTACTCACCAGACCTGTTGGCAAATGTATGTGTTGACAGCCCAGTATCTTGGCAGAATATGCGAGCTGTGGACACTATATAGGTCAGCAACAAAACACACTGAACACATCCAGCAGCTAGCCACCCACAGATATCACATAGGGTATAACTGCCAAACACACACACCTGCCATGCTGTGGAATCGAGCACCTACCTGTCTAGTCTACCACACTACAGCATTACGCAGTAACAGAACGCGCTACCGAGTTTCGGCATCACCGCACTCCCAGAGGCATACTTCTAGGTGAATGACATCATCTGCAAAGGCAAAGACGCCGATAGGGAATGTATGGAGATGGAGCCATCTAAAAGCATTACTCTGTCCCCAGGCAGCTGGAAACACACACACACACACACACACACTTGGCAGGGCTGGGAGTTGAGCACCTACCTGTCTAGTCTACACACTACAGCATTACGCAGTTACAGAACATGCTACCAAGATTACTGGAACACAGCACTCCCAGAGGCATACTTCTAGAAGGATGACATCATCTGCAAAGGCAAAGACGCCGATAGAGAATGTATGGAGATGGAGCCGTCTAAAAGCATTACTCTGTCCCCAGGCAGCTGGAAACACACACACACACACACACACACACACACACACACACACACACACTTGGCAGGGCTGGGAGTTGAGCATACACCTAACTACCTTATCACACTACAGCATTACGCAGTTACAGAACATGCTACCAAGATTACTGGAACACAGCACTCCCAGAGGCATACTTCTAGAAGGATGACATCATCAGCAAAGGCAAAGACGCCGATAGGGAATGTATGGAGAGTGAGCCATCTAAAAGTATTACTCTTCCCCCTGGCAGCTGGTAACACACACACACACACACACACACACACACTTGGCAGGGCTGGGAGTCGAACATACACCTAACTATCTTATCACACTACAGCATTACGCAGTTACAGAATGCGCTACTGAGATTACTGGAGCACAGCACTCCCAAAGGCATACTTCTAGGTGGATGACATCATCAGCAAAGGCAAAGACGCCGATAGGGAATGTATGGAGAGTGAGCCATCTAAAAGTATTACTCTGTCCCCAGGCAGCTAGAAACACACACTTGGCAGGGCCGGGAGTCGAACATACACCTAACTACCATATCACACTACAGCATTACGCAGTTACAGAATGCGCTACTGAGATTACTGGAACACACCACTCCCAGAGGCATACTTCTAGGTGGCTGACATCATCAGCAAAGGCAAAGACGCCGATAGGGAATGTATGGAGAGGGAGCAGTCTAAAAGCATTTTACTGTCCCAAGGTAGACGTAGACAAACACACGGCAGTGGTGTGAGCGGGGCAACTGCCTATCTTCGGAGCACTATTACAGCACTACATGGATACGAGATGCTCCACAGACAGTACACCCTTCAAGACAGTCCCAGTGTGTTCAGTGTGGGAATCCATCCTGACGTGGGGTATGGACATCTGTTACCTGGATGACCACTATCGCTATACAGGATTTCAATGGTCATGCCCATACACAGAGGCACATAACTGACACAAGGTGTCTCTGGGCATGCTCACTCACTTAGTAGCACACGTTCGTTTGGAATGTACTGTGTGTCCATCTACACAACGGCATACTGGGCATGCTCACACACTTAGTAGTAGCAAATGGCTGTCTTGTATGCACGCATGCTCACACACTTTAGTAGCGCTGGAGGGTCTCTGTATGCACAAAGATGTACTGTGTGTCCATCTACACAACGGCATACTGGGCATGCTCACACACTTAGTAGTAGCAAATGGCTGTCTTGTATGCACACGGATTCTAAACACGGAAGGGCACAGTTTGGAATGTACTGTGTGTCCATCTACACAATGGCATACTGGGCATGCTCACACACTTAGTAGTAGCGAAGGGCTGTCTTGTATGCACAAAGATTCTAAAGATGGAAGGACACAGTTTGGAATGTACTGTGTGTCCATCTACACAACGGCGTACTGGGCATGCTCACACACTTAGTAGTAGCAAAGGGCTGTCTTGTATGCACATGGATTCTAAACACGGAAGGGCACAGTTTGGAATGTACTGTGTCTATCTACACAACGGCGTACTGGGCATGCTCACACAGTAGTTGCAAAGGTCTGTCTTGTATGCACACGGATTCTAAACACAGAAGGGCACAGTGTGTCGATAGTGAACATTGTTAGCACGAACGCTGCACTACACACATCTGACACTGGTCGTCAGTGCTAGCTGTGTAGCGTTCATGATCACAGCTGACAATCCAGATCCAACAATGGGGAATACGGACATCTCTGCAGTGAGGAACACCTGGCATATGGCACAGTTGTGCACAATAGCACTACCACCATATACCTCAGATACAGACATATGGGCCATAAGACAGTGACAGACCACTCCAGGTGTTACTGTCACCACGTACATGAAGGCCACTCACATGTACTGACCAGTACACACTCAGGAGCCATCACAGATGTCTCAGGTGCAGATCACAGTAGTAAATGCCGTAGTCTACTATGTAGCCCTCGGACATCACCATGTCCTTGGACCAGCAACACACATCCATACGTTACTACACCACCATGTTAGTCATGACCAGTGGACTGTACATGGGTCTACAGCAACTGTGCAGACTACACATGTACTGACAGGGTTCCATCATGTGGTATGCAATGCAATGATACCACAGTTCATAACCATGTCGGCTCTACACATAACAGGGGCCCTGGGTCTTACACAGCTGTAACAGATGACTGTCACTGTACACCAGAAAACACTCATGTTTGGATATGACATACATGTAATCACAGTGGATATGTACATGGCCCACACACACACAATGCATATGTACATAGCAAAGCTTTTGCTGTCCTCTGTGCAGACAAGTAGCTACAGCAATCACACGCATGCACATGGAAGGAAGGTCCATGGCTGTTGAATGCTAACAGTACATAAGGTAGCAATGTTGACTGAGGTAACATTCTCTCTGTACTAGTTACCCATGACAACCAACATATCATACAACAGTCCATGTGTCATGTAAGTCATCACACATGTCCACCAATTGCAATGCATACAAACATGGCTACATGACAAGAATGTAGGACCAACACACATGTACATGTAGTGGTGTGCATGCAGCTACCATGCATGTGCAGTAGCTGATGTATGTCATTCATCTGTGTCTAACTACAACATGCAGTTGCAATGCAGCCACATCATTGACACCTGTATATGGTGAAATACTGACAGTACAGTAGGATGTACATCAGGTATGGATGGATGTGTATACATAAAGTGGTGGTCCACCTTTGCAGATGGATGTTTGCTGAGGACAGCTCACAGGTGTGTCACAAGCCATCCTACCATTACATGTGCAAACAGTACACTATGTTACTGTTACCTGAAGGTGAAGACATACAACCTACACAGCGGTCAGGGTGTTACTGACTGTACATCACTTGACACCTGTAACACTTACGTCCTCCCCTGTGCATATAGAAGCACAATTGCCAAAGGTAGCATTGCTACACATAATGCAGCCAATACAGCCACATGTCTGTCAGATGTATCATCATATAGCAGGTGTATGATTCACAGTACTGCCATGTGTGTTTGCTTGTGTGACCATATATGCCACGTATGGTGGGGAATACATCCCAATTGTTACACACCCTTGTACACTGTTGTAGAGAACTGTACATACTGCAGTGTAGAAAGCAAGACGTAGGCAGGGGTGGTGTGTGTATCACACACATGTCAGCTATCTGTACATGAATGACATTTGTGGACTCCACAGTGTGAGTGTTTGTGTGTATGTATGTATGGCTGTCTGGTGCAGGGAGTGAGGGTGTATGCTACTATACAGAACAGACAGGATCCCTAACCCCTCATGGTGATGCAGTCTACTACCCTGTTGATGCCATCGGTCTCAGCCTTACTGGCTACCTGTACATGTTCATTCTCTGTGTCGCATCATGTGGGTGCACAGTACTGTGAAGGTGATTACCACATAGGCAGGGGTCCTCACCTCAACACTATCAAGTGTGCGTTATAGTGTTGTTGACCCTGTGAGTGTGGTCATGTTACTGTGTGTTTCTGTGTATGTCTGTGCATGTTCTCATCCTGTAATGTGACAGTGTATTACTGCTACACAGTGAGGCCTCATGCTATCAACTGGCCTCTAACGTTGACATCAGCCAGACCACTGTGTAAATCCCCCGCACCATGTCACCATACCTGTGATGTGACCCGGTATGGATGTCACGTCTCTAGCCACTGTAGCCTATTGAACAGCTCACATGCTTCTGGATCAGTAGATGTGTGGACATCTGTGGAATGGTAGCCTGTCTAACAGTGAAGTTGAGGCTATGTATAGCATGCTGGTATTGCCATACAAGCCTGTGAGTACTCCACATTTACACATGGGAATCTGCAAACACTGCTACTTATTGGCACATGCAAGTAGACCTTAAGGAGGGAAGCAGGGCATCATTACCAACATGCTGTTACTGTTGTTACCAAGACACAGACTGTGAACATATAACAATGCATTCTAAACCTGTACTACATGGTATGTCTGGTGTGTGTCAACAGTACACAACAAATGTAATATACACTACTCACTATTCTGTTCACCCTGTGCTTTAGACCATATGAGCATGTCCCTGCACCGATGGTGTGGATGACAGGGATGCGGCACAGGCATCATCATATGCACTGGGTGATAATATTTGCCAGGGGCATAGGATGCACCAGTGGCACCAGTGGATGACATCATGTGTCTGGGTTAGGGCCGGTGATCTGATTAGACATGTGTGGTCATTATGCATGTGAGTGTTGCAGTGCCCTACAGATGTTTCTGCTGTGTGCGTGTGTGCACACAGTTCTGCCATGTGCCCAGCCTGCACAGGGGTTTTATTGACAGCTCCAGATTGTACAGACCAGGATGTGCAGCTCACTGTGTCTGGCCATGGCCACGTGACCTGTGCCTGCCAGGAGTTGCACGAGCACTACCAGGCAGAGGTACAAATTGGCTACTGTCCGATGACACATGTCCACTGGAACCGTGTCCCTGCTGGGAACGTTCAGGGCCACGTCCACGTGGCCTGCTTTGTCCTGGTGTGGACAGCGCAGCACCAGCTGCACTGCTACTGCTACCGGCACTGTGGGAGCAGGCATGTGAGGTGGCTCGTTCACGTTGACCTGCACCAGGTGGTGTAGCTGGCCTATGTCCACATGGCCTATGCCTCACTCCTATCAGATGTTCAAGCACAGACAGCTCACGTTCGCGGATTGCCATGCCATGGTCAAGGATTCCAACCATGTCACCCAATTGCCTGTCCAGAACATCAGCGATCTGCTGTTGAGCATTTGCCAATGCCTGGATGTTGTTGTTTAAAGAATGGATAGCAGCCCTCTGAAGCCTCTGCCCTTCTGTGTTCCACCATTCAGCATGTGCCTGTGCCACCATTACAGTCTGGAACATGTGTCTGGTGACACCAGCTGCTGAGCTCTGTCCTGCAGGTGCATGTCTGCCAGAGGTCCTCCTACGAGCAGCACTGGCCACATGCCTGTGTGGCACATCTGCAGTCATTACACTGACACCATGATGTGGAGACACACCTTCTGTAGCCACCACACATTCCTGTTCCAAGCTAACACACGCTGAATGTCCTTCCTCTATGGTCACTGGTGATGGGGTATGTGTTGGCATGATTACTGTGTGCAGGGAAGAGGGGGACATAGCTGGGATGGCAACCATTGACACAGATTCAGCCCCTGACAACCCTGCCTGTACCTCATGCATATGTTCATCACTGCTAGTATCTGTGTGGACAATAACATCAGATGGACTGCAGGCGGGTAACGCACCTACATCACCTGTGAATGCAAAGAAAGACTCTACATTACACACAGACACACACACAGACACACCCACACAGACACACACACACACACACACACACACACACACACACACACACACACACACACACACACACACACACACACAGACTCACTGACTCACCATGCATGTGATTTGACAGGCGGCGTGCAGCATGCATGTGATACAGCAGACGGCATGCAGCTCAGACATTAATAGTGGTAGTTAGCATACCTCCCTGGGTTGCACACAACAGCAAGCAGGTGTCATATCAGAAGTCATGCAGTTCACACAATCATGGTAGTAAGCATGCATCCCTGTGATACACCATGTGGACCAGCACAGGTTAACAGTGCACATGGCTGATGTGACCTTGACATTGACATGTAGTATGACATGTAATCTGCGGACGTGTGCATTGACATGCATACATGTCTGACACAATGTTGTACTGACACATGTACAGCGGTGTAATGGGTATCACATTGCAGTGTTTTCTGTATGCCCTACAGATAGAAAACACTTTTAGCAGATGTGCATGAGCATTGATGGGTAGTATGAGGCATCTACATTGCTATACAGTGTGAAGTACAGACACTGTGCCATTGCATGGCATCATGAGGTGCCTATATTGCTATACAGTGTATAATACACACACAGTGCATAGCCATGACTGCGTGCAAACATATGACATAACTACTTTGGATTGTGACCCACGTCGCTGAGGTGTATACACATTAAACCATGCTGTGTCATGTGACAGGTCACTAGAAGACCTACGGATGACACCCCTGCACAACTACTAACATGTCTTAGCTGCCTGGCAACCATGTCCACACATGGCAGACTTGCCAATACACCATGTCCCACATGACAGTTATGTACCACACACACGAGGTGCACGGCTGATAGTGATGTCCAACAGCAGCAAGGGAAATGTATGGCATCTGTGGCCTGATGTGGTGCCTATGTCTGTGGAAGCTGTACAGGTGACTACTGTCATGCTATGACACAGTCATGATGTTCAACACATCTTATATGGTCAAATTAAGTGACACCTCCAAAAGCTGTGCACAGGCTTGTAGGATGTCCAGTGTTCCACATCAACTATATGACCATTCAACAAAGGCTATAGTTGGACCATGTGTGGACAATGTGCAACAGGGTGTATACACATCACATCTACTGTGTGGCTACATGTCTCTGGCCATCATCCATGGCCATGTGTGAACATGTGTTGGCCAAATGTTTGTGATGGCCGTCTATCTCACATATCTGTGTTGTCCCATATGACATACACCCATAGATGTCAGATACATCACTGTCCACAGGGTTATGCAGACAAAGGGTTGTATGTTTGGTATGTGGGGTATGTATTATATGATAGTGAGACAATATTGCAGCCGGAACACTACATGTCTGGGACTTGTCAGATGGCACATCACAATGTGTGCACCCATTGCAGGGGCATATTACACAATGGTGAATCCTGTGGGCTGCCCACATCCCAGCTCACTGTGTGGTACTGTTTGCATACCACACATGTGTTGTTCCAATGTATAGTACATATGCCTACATTGAACAACACCTCCACCGTTGTATGCACAGCTGTCCACACATCTAGCAATGACAGATACTGTGGTTTCATGTCGGTGTTTCATTTAGTCTGTATATATTGCACAGGGGTAGCCAGTGTGCTTGATGACAGATGTGACCTGTATATCGTGACTGGACCATACATTATGTGTACATGTGTTAACTGGCCACATGGCGAATAGATATATGCATTAACATGCCTGATACTGATAACTGTCTCACCTGCAACGGACTGATGTCTGTGCGGCATGCCAGAGGTACCTGTATACGGGTGACACAGTGGTTTGAACATTATCCATGACTGTTTGACAGCTACAGGGTGCACTGTGCATGTTAACACATTCACCTGTACAATAGCATATAGTATGCACATGTGTGCATACACAGGGTAGCAAACTATAGTATGCGGCATGTGTGTAAACATACCTTGCATATGATGTTACATTACATATTGTACAGTGACACATGCAACTAAATGGGATATAATAGTCATATGTGCATTAGTGACTTACCAGGCAACTCCAGGCTCAGTGGTTGGGAGACACCCACCTCCATGATGGCAGCTACTGTTTGTGGATGCTGTTCTGAGGGTGTCCCAAGGCTGGCCAGTAGCTCCTCGGTGTGTGTGAGTGGGGGCTGGGTTGGTGGCCCACCACCTGTTCCACCTTGTTCACTGTTGATTGCATTGGCACGCTGTTTTGCATGTCGTATCAGGTCCTTGCAGTGTCTGGGCACCTGCTGGTAGCTGCGGTTATGGCCACCCACATCATTAACCCTCCTGCGTAGTTCCTGCCACAGGTCATCATGCTGCTGGGCATGCTGTGGCACATGGCTGAACAACACCTCATAGTTATCATGGAGGTACAGGATGAGGGCATCATCCTCCTGGCGGCTATACACTGGCAGGCATGAATGAGGCATTATCTGGAAGACATAATGATGGAGACAGGTCACAGTATCACAAAGATGTACAGAGATACAGCTGCACATACATTTGTATTAAATCTAGTACATATGAACAGTTATCTTTGCAAATCGTCATGACACTGACACAACTGACATGTTTGTGTCACACACATGTAACACCCGTTGTGCATTGGATATCATCACCATATATGTGTGTCACCTCATTACATTGCTCATACACGATGTGAATACTGTCTTGATGTGGGCATGTCTGTTTGCCTGTACTGGTGTTCTTACCTATCAGCACATGCCTGGATGTGTCCACAGTAATGCTGTTGACCTTGATGCTGTGTATATGTCACATATCAACACATACACTGGCTTAATGGACATGAGCGGTGACAATGCACACATGCGCATGGAAACCATTACATGCATGTGTTTTGCCATATACATCTACACGGCACTGTACAGCAGTTCAGCATCCTGCCACATATCGCCTGTGTTGCACATGTGATACACATGGGACAATGGCTAGCCGGACGTTATTCGCAGGGATGGTTATCAACCATGGCATGTACGGGCAAGGTTTTCTAGCTGTATCCAACAGCCATTTTGACACTGCCAGGTACATCAGTGCCACATTACTGATCCAGACAGTTAATGATACATCTACCATGCGGTCATTGCACCATGTTTGACAGAGATGACATGTGCAGCTTTGATGGACAGGGTTGCATGGTATGGCAGGAGTATGTAATATGTATGGCACATGGATCTGTCCAGCATGTGGCGATCATTGTAGTAGGATGGTGGCTGTCCATGACGTATGTCTTTCAGATCAGGATATGTACGTGTAGCATGTCCAACATCACAGTGTAGCACATGTCTTTATGAAAGGTAGCCAGCATACTGCATAGTGGAGGTGAGGATTGTGAAGGCTGGTATAGCCCATCCACGCATGGCCAATACCCCTGAAAGGTGATATGTGATCCGATATTGGTCACCCGAGTGCTGAGTATGCCTGTCCAATGATCTCCATGCTCATGGATGGCACCCTGTCATGACATGGGTGCCTCGTATGACTACCTAATAGGCCTGGAGATGTCACCAGCTCAGGGAGGTGAACTGCACAGCACCATCTCTTACACACAGTGTCCATAATGTTGACTGCTGCCTAGGTGGTAGTTTATGGGTACAGGGTTATTCACCTAGCGGTGACAATGCTATTATCAGCTGTCAGATTGTGCACATATGTCACGCACCTCACCCACAAAGCCCATTCTGTATGTTGTCCACAACACTGAGACAGCTATTGCTCCTAGGTCATGGCCATTTACCATCCTTACATACGCAGATGCCTCCCATTTGTCTGTGTGGTATGGGCTACAATGAGGGGGGAGTACAAAACATTAACCCTGTTTTACTGTAGCTGCCACTGGTGTGATATGCACGTGTCACTCAGACACCTTTTGTAGTGTTGCTTCTGTCAACAGGCCACTGGTAGACCACTCCTGTGACATACGAAGGTACATCTAGTATACTCAGTGTAGCTGGAACACAGTATGGATGATGTCCTATGACCTGTCACAGGTATGCTATGCATTGTGAAATCATCCGTACTGTTATCTACATCTCTACTGCTAACATCTACGTTGATAAATGTTCATAGACTTGCAGACCATACTCAGCAGGGTAATAGTGCAGTGCCTCCAATTATGACTGGCGTCTCCGCTTGTGGGTTGCAGTGGGTTTATATTATCCAACACCCTATCTGTATTGCATATTCATGCTCAGCACTTTTTCAGAATATGTAAGCACTTCATGAGGTACTTATTACTATAGCACACATTCCAACTCATTTCTTACAGGTACACTATCTGTCCTTACATTTCCAGCTTGTTTACAGTACAACAGCTGTTGTACACACGTAACTCACATATCTTGTGAGACATGGTTGAATATGCAGGCATGTCCAAGTGTCACTTACCAGTGTTATTGCCTGTCTATATGAAGAATATGGTAAACATGAGACAATAGAGCAATTGTCTCATGTACACAGTCAATGCTCTCCTCCCAACATACGACACTACAGCCTGTGGGAGATGCACATATGTAGCCATGCCGGGGGTAATGCTCTCACCAACCCAGACTGAACCTAACATTCATGTGGGGACATTTAACATTTGCAACACACCCCACTCATCACATAGTCTCACTAGATCTCCACCACCACAGGCCACAAATATTATGACTTCAACATTTGCAGAACCTCTCCATACTCTCTGTGTAGGCAACAGAGGCAGCCCCCATCACCAAACACAACACCAATTACTTATAGCCCACAGACTCATGTGTGCACATCAACTACAGCCAATAGGGTGTCATAACCTACACAACACATCGGTCATAGGTGACTCTGTAGGCGGTCACACTGATGTCCCACTCAGCAGGCTACACAAGGCGATTGTCGCTTACATCTGCCTGTCAGGTTACAGGATCCGCACCATAACCTATGCATCCATGCCACACCTCACCAGGTATGATTTGACTGTCATTCTCCATGTTAGTGTGACTGCCCTGAGATGTAACTTCCTGGACTACATGTACAGGGACATGCAATAGCTCTCTGGTCTTGTAGCCTAGAAGGTATCGCCCAAGCCCTGAGAAGCATTCTGCATTCATCCAGACTGATACCACTGTACAATGACTGAATGTTTCACTTCAACAGTTGCCTATGCTTCTGCTGTCATTCCACAGGCATCCAGTATCTGTCTGCTTTGAATGACATGGTCAACAAAACACGATGCTTTGGCCCAGATAACCTGCACCTGTCAGCCCTGGGAGTACAGATAACATGTAAGGCTCTTGCTGCTCCTATACTGCCTGTCTTGGACAGTTTCCAATAACATTCACCACCAGAACAGGAACAGGCAAGCAAAACCTGGGGTACTGTTACTCACTGCTTGACATCTTCATCTCTAACAAACTCAGGCGAGGCACTCCTTATAATGGACCACTTTGATATCTCTGCAGTGACTGGGACCTGCCTCTAGGCTCTGGAGAGCACACCTGCACTTACTGGTTACACGCAGACCACACCTTTCAGTCATGTAACTAGGATCTGAACACCCACGGTGGAGGTGTGTCCATATTTCACAAGGATGTACACACCTCCAGGTTGATTCCTTAGCACAATGCATCAGAGGTGATCCACGTGCAACTAACTCTGGCCAGAACTGCTATACACATTGTAACTTGCTACGGATTTAACAACATACCCCATGGTTACTGGCCCTCATTTCTTGGTGTACCGGACAGTAGGGTTCAGACAGGTACTACTGATGTGAGACCGACACCACTCCACATTTAACTGGGATGCCTTCTCATGTACCGACACATTAGGCCAACGCTTTCTGGGATTCATAACCTCCACTCGGCTGGATCAACCTATACACACCACCACCAAGGCCAACATTATCCTAGACATGGACATTACAAACATGTGACTGGTGTTCCACACCTGGGGTTATCACCTCGTTGGTAGTTTCTGAACATAGGCTAATCACCCTTGTTATCCACATCCCGGCACCACACCCTTCACGGAATACACAGTAGAAGATTTCTACAATGCCTACTTCAGATGTCTTATGACAGTGGTAGTTAATGTCATGACACCCGTGCAGATGGACAATGCACTTACAAGCACTGAAACATACACCAGTGCACTTCATTAGCACTTACACGACTGCATGGATCATGCTATCCCAAACAGAGCCATGATGGTACCCACCAGATAACGGACGCCACTCTGGGGGTCCAGTTCCATGCACATAATGTACAACAGAAGGTGGTGGCTGTTGCAAAGTGGAGTACAATCCCATGGGTGGGGTAGCTCACTGGTCAGACTCAGTAGGAATCCGGGATCCCTTATCACATCCTCCAAAGCTAGCTACATAAACATTACTGCGACACATTCCAAGGACTACCACAAAGCATTATGGAGGTATGTCAGTACTCAATGGCAATACCCACATCTGTTCTGACATACGACGGTTAGGCAGGAACATTACAGACCGACTGCTATTGGCAATATCCTGGCAGATAGGTTCAATACTAACTTTACACCCTCTCACTCCCTGCAGGGCCAGAATCCATACAGGAACAATGCAGAGTTCCTGCGGTCACAACTATGCAGTTCCAACCTGCACTCTCTAAGGCCTGGAACACAGACTCCATATGACCGTCCAACATCCCAGGCTGTGATTTACACAAACCTCAGAATGACATGGCTCCCCACTTGGCCACCAGATTCAGTAATAGCCTAGTATCAGACATTGTGGCCCCTGAATGGTGCACAGCAACAGTCATCACACTCCACACAGATGGCACCACAATGAACCACATGGACCATTGCTCTATACACCTGACTGGAATGTTCTGCAAGGCTATGGGGCACATCATCATGGAAGTCATTCACAGACATATTGGTGGCCTCCAGACCTTTGATGCCACCCGGGTTGGATTTGTTAGGGCCAGACAATGGCTCCTACACCTGGTGGACTCCTTTGATACAGTTACCAGGGTAGTTGATGATGGTAAGGGGGACCACACAGCCTACATTGTCCTCTCATTGGCTTTCAGCACTGTTCTCCATTCTGGTATTGACAACATACACATCCACCTGCACATCGAACCCTACGTCTTGGGATGTTATGCAAAGTGGCTCACGGACAGGACCCACACAATGAGGGTAGCATACTGTGGTACCTACAGTAATTCAGTTACACTTGGCGTACCACAGTCCTCGGTCATAGGGCCCCTCATGTTCGGTATATGCTTCCCTGAGGTACAGGCTAGCACAGAGGGACTTTCCCCAAATAGGTTTCCAGATGAATGCAAACAAGGAGCCATGATTGATCCACCAGCTGATACAGACACCCTCCATATGGGTGTCACTGTGATGGATACCTGATGTCAATAACATGGCCTCAAGCTGCATAACACAAGGTGCATAGACATCCCCTTTGGATTACACCAATCACCCACTGACTGTCACATAGGTGGTAGTCCCCTACATACATGTGACATTATGTGGGATCTTATTACACAAGTATATAGCACCCACTCCTTTGATAACCATATTGCCAATGTGGCGTGGATATCCTTCTACGTGGCCACCCTTATCTGTAATGGGTTTGTAGCTGGAACAAAGGCACCCATTGTACCTCTATACTCCTGACGTATGACACACATTCAGGGGTACAACAACTCTTTTGAGGTGTACCTTACAGAACAGCAACTGCTTTACATACCACAGCATTAACACACCATGAGGATTATTGACCTCCGAAGGATGACGTATGCGGCACAACTACAGACACCATGACTGTACACATTTGCATACTGCATACTCAGGGGTGACCTCTGCTGAACATACAGGGCCCATGTCCACAACAATATTTATGGATATACTCCACATAAGCAACATAAGCAAAGTCCACTGAGAGCAACATGCTCATGGATATGTGCACAAACGCAACGATGAGTGGGACGTGCTTGAGGGATACATTCCTAAACCAGACACTCACCATGCTTTGGAACATGATTCCTATGTACATCAAGCAGGGACACTCACTAGCACTCTTCATGAGATACCTCGATGGGTGGATGGGAGACACACATGTACACCAGGGATCACTGCAGTGGCTGTACTGTACACAGGTGCAGGTAACACATGGCTCTGCTGTTCACAGATGGGACACTACCCTAGGGAGGTGCCGCCAGTGAAAAGACTGTCGTTGGGCTTACACATGGATTCGGCTAGACAGTATAGTACCTCACTATGAACCTGTGAAGCTGTTACATGTCCTTTGTGCATGGATAATTGAGTAGCTCTTCCATTTCAGTTAGCTGTCATGCTGTTACAGTGTCCCCTGACTACAAGCCATATGTATCCTGTTATTGTGTATTCTACATGCCAATAAACAATACCCTTTGTTTGCATGATATAACAGTTATGCTGTGTAAAATATCTGACATATCTACCTACAATACTGTACATTACACATATTTTAAACATTATCCCATAATGCAAAGCATACTTGCACAGCAAGACCACCCTAGGCATGTTATTCTCATTATATGCCCTTACACATGCCTACTGTGACAGTATATCAACTTATACTATCCCCTGCTATGGCACGTACATGTTGGACAAACCCTACCACTGACGGCGGGTGGTGTGGAATTTTTGTGTTTAAAGCCCTCATGTAGCATCCCTTGTGGTGTATGAGATGTTTATCTTATGGCCCACAGCAGGACACAAAATTTCTACAAGTGTTACTATGCTCAACAAGACATCACTACATAATACCTTTTCCCACTTTATGCATTGCGTTCACTTTAATTACTACAAAACAGGCTCTACATACACTGACATACTGAGTGTTCTACATACCTTGTTTCCGAGTCTTCGTAAAATATCTCTCTTACACCTTTACTGTTTAAACGGTTCTATGGTATGAGCTTACGGTTTGAATGTATGGCAAGGCATCCTTATATACGTTGATACCTGTAACATATGGTATCCTGCCACCAATTGGTGTTCCTGAGTAAATTATTACATGCACATCAGCTGTGCTGCTACTCCATTCACAAATTACATGGCAACAGTGGGGTATAATTGAATTCTCCACTTGGGCGTTGCCCATTTGCCCTACCTTCGGGGAGACGGCCCGTATGTGTTTTGTTGTGACGAATTGCAACTGCTATTTGGAGAGACACGGATATTTTGAATTCATGTCCCCCGTGGATTGTGTGTGATGGCTAGAGTATGTGGTTCTACATGTGAGTGCACCTGTCATCTCAACCGTCTGATAAGGGACTACTGCAAACAAAACCTGTAACATCGCCGTCTGTTCCATTATACAACAGCTACAATTTCACATGGCGCCATTACAAATGTGTCTCTCACAAGGTATGTTAATGGTTCTGCAGATGTAATTGAGTGAGTGGATGTTTGTGATGTTATTACAGTCTGTATTGCAATTGTTTAGGATGTGGGGAAGATGTAGGTGGGTGTACATAGCATATACAGGTTTGTGGGGACTGCATTTCTACATATTCCATATATGTGTGTGGGCTCCTTCCCTAATTGAAGACCTATCATTTAGTAGACTGAGAAAGTATGGTTGTTACGGGCTTATACATTGAGCCATTGTTAAGTGGTGTCTATATAGCATGCAGGTGAGGTTGATACTTCAATACCTCCGGAAATACATCGATATGTAAGGGAATGTTACTAAATGACACTGTCTCGTGTATTTCTGTCACAGATATTTGCACTCATTGCAGTTGTGTTGGTGACTGAACCTCTTTGGCATGGGTTGCCACCTTTTCAAATGGACATAGTGGGACATTTGCAGGACACACATCGGTGTTTCCAAGCCGACACATACCCATGGTCAGTACACAAGATATAACATACTTTTATCCTGAATATATACTTATTCTTGAAGCACTTTAGCTACTTATCATGTTTCATGTAACATTTACGTATTTTAGATACAGGCATAACTATTTAATGCAACTATTACATAATATATGGGACATGATTATGTCCTACAATCTCAGACATTTGCTCTTTTTAATATTTTTTGTCAAGACACAACTGCCCAGGGAGGGGCTGTCCCCCTTACAGTGGAACAGGTGGTAACTGTATGCCTACGGCCAGCTATGACCACACCTACCATAATGATCTACCTCCGAGTTTGCACTAACAGACACACGACACAAACACACACACACACACACACACACACACACACACATTACAGTCCCACAGAAATGCGCATGGCACCCTCAACACACACATACACAGACAACAGCAATCACAAACACAGTTGAACACAGTACCTACCTGGATCGCAGCACCGGCAGCGATAACTAAATGTCCCTTAACATCGTGATAATATTACTCTCAGTTCTAGTGTTCTGATACTGTGGTCTTTCGGTCTTTCAGCCTCGAGATTACACGTGTCAGTATGTGACACATTCGATAGTTGGCAGTATCCTATTTATTTGTACCTCCATGGTTGTGTACATGTCATTGACCTATCTATATATTTGCAGATATAGGTGAATACGTATATATCAACTTATATCTCTCTATCGCCCTTTATATATATAAAAATATATATATATATATATATATATATATATATATATATATATATATAGAGAGAGAGAGAGAGTGAGAGGGAGGGAGAACACACCTTTCGTTGTGTACATGTTGGTGTATACTGTTTCCTGGACTCCGCACGTTTGTGTTTTAACCTGTCACAATACACACCTGCCATTGGTACATCTTGGGTAGCTTAGTGTTAGGTGATTGTGTACATGATTGCGTGTTCTACTCCTGGCAGTGGTCATTTTACCCTTCAGAGCAGGCACTATTAGTACAGGGGTGAATAATGCTAGTTTCACCTGTTCTGGACACCGTTGACCGTGATCTGCACGATATTCAGAAAAGCTTAGGCCTGTTCCGCGCATATCCGTATATTCATGTTTAAACGACACTTACCAGCACTTGCCAACGCATAATCCCACTGACATGTGCTAAACCTGATCTGATGACCTGCATTCAATATTCATTATTCGTGCCTTTGGGATTACGTAACGTCCCTTGCAGGACATGGGACTGGGAACATGCACGACAGTCAATGCATTTACCACTTGGGCATCTGGGATTTGTACATGTGTTATGGTGTTTTGTATGTGGACTGTACTATGGCTGTTACTCCATATTGCAATCAAATGTGTAACTCAGTTAGTTTACATATGGATGAGACCTACTAATGGTATGTCCAAGTGATGTTTAATGGATGTACTCCAGCATTGGTAATGTATGTCACAGTGAGCCACACACTATAATGTGCTACACCTTCACACAACCATAAGTGGAGCATGCTGGTGTGACAGATATGTGTCATGGGTACTCCCCATGCTTTGCCACTACATCCCTGATTACATTATATGGACCCCCTCATTAACACACCAGGTAAGCCATGCAGAGTGTGTGGGAAACAGTGATTACACATTTATCCCGCAATTGCCTCTGCTCCACTGAGGGACAGTTGGTTAATCGATGTGGTGGCAACAGCAGACACTGTTTGCCTTGGTTGATGAATGGCCTCTGACAATCGGGGATGTACCTACCGATGTACCTAGGAACCTATACATACAGTATCAACATATGCTTTTAGGTGTGTGTACTGTTCAGGTGTTGACATTCCTTGTTCCAATAGCTGTTGTGTCTGCAATGGTTGAGGGCTGCCTATGTAGGATTCACACAGCAGGCCACCTATATATTACACTTTACAGGTGGTTGCATGTGTGTGCCATCCAGTTTACTGTGTGTGCAGGTGGAGAAGTGTGTCAGTCCATAGGGGCCTACACTGTCAGTGTATGTGCTATACGTTCCCTCTTTGCCAAAGCATGGGCATATTGGGCACACCTCAGTCTGCCTACTGGGGCTGGCACTGGGTGTTCGTGGTCTGAATCCCTCTGTGCCTGTGATGGCCTTGGCAATTGCAGTGGGCTATGAGGGCCTTCACCATTATGTCCCTGCTGCAGCTGTTTCCGCAGGATCATATTATGTAGCATGGCACATACTATGAAGATGTGGGCACACATGCCTGGAGAGTACTGCAAGGCTCCACCAGATATGTCCAAGCAATGGAACTGTGATTTCAGCATCCCAAACACATGCTCTATGATGATTCTGGTTTGTGCGTGTGCCTCATTATGGCATTCTTGCATGGGTGTGTGTGTATTTCTGATGGGAGTCATCATCCATGGCTCCAGTGCATAGCCAGCATCCCCCACAAGGTGGCCATGTGGGATGTCCCCCCTGACAAATACCTGATACAGCTGTGAGGCATGCCAGATGTGGGAGTCATGGTAGCTTCCAGGGCTGCCGGCACACACATCCATAATAATGCCCTGGGCATTGCACACGTTCTGGCAGTTGATGGAGTGGTATCCCTTGCGGTTTATGTAATGCCTACCATGCTCACCAGGTGGTGACTTGATATGTATGTGCATGCAGTCTATCGCACCCAGTACCTCCGGGTAGTGTGCCACCTGGTGGAAGAGACGCATATTGCTGGCCAACTCCTCCTGAGTTTGGGGGAAGTATATATGCTCATTGGCATGTGGTAACATAGCATCCAGGAACTGGTGTAGTACCCTGGATGCTGATGCCTGTGAGATCCCCATTATATCTCCAGTTGGCCTTTGAAAGGTACCTGTGGCTAGTATTCACAAGCTTACACATACCTTCATGTCTACTGGGATGGGTTCCCCTCTGTTGTTTCTGGATCTCAGGCGTGGCCGGCACAGCTCAATTATTTGCTGTAAGATATCCCTGTCCACCCTGTAATGCTCTACTATCTCCAGAGCATGTAGCCCCTGGTAGGTTACCCTTGGTCTGAACACTCTACTCCTCCTCCGGAGCCTGCGGTGGTTGTCAGCATCATCCTCCACAACACCTTCAGTCTCTAACACATGGTGATGAATCACAGCTATGGCAGCTCTCAACATGTACATTGTTAAAGTTCCCCATCTGTTTACACTGATGGTGCAGTGTTTGGGAATACACAGGTGTGTGTGAGGTGTCTTCACACTTTATACTATTGTGCTGTGAACATTGATGATGTCATAGGGTGTGTATGTACCATCGGAGCTACAGGGTATCTTATGTGTTTTACCACAGGTACTGCTATTGTGGTGCCTTTGGTATTGAATTACATTTTGGCTGCCGTGGATTATCTCTTGCCCTTCCCTTAACATTTCTTAACATTTCCCCTCCCATTTTCTGGCATGCATCCAGCAGCCTGCTTCATTTGTACTTTCCAATACCTGGCTTATCTTACAACATGTGTTCTATGGCCGATCTACTGCAGGTTTGCTTTGCTCTGCTATGACAGTTCTCTTTTCTTTGCAATCCAACACCTCCCCTATCCTGTTTTGCAGGTTGCTGTGAGCAGACTTGTTAGCTGCCGTTGATTGCCCACTGTGAGTTAATAGGTGTTAATTGCTCAATTGTACTCCAATTACCCTACTGCGGCATTTCATTATTTTCTTCCCCTAACCTTCCTGTTTGAGCTGTGGTGCATGGCACATGCGTCCTCTTACCGGGTTTCGGGCACATTTTCATCCCCGTAGACATGCGCTTTCGGGCACCATATGTGCTCTCAGCTAAACGATGCTATACCTACATCCCCACCCCTATCCTGCGGCTTTGCTTAGCAACGGGCAGGCCAGATTTGCATTGCTCCAATGTGCTTACAGCTATGGTGGCACACCCCACTGCTGATGTCATGTATACCTCCAAACCACTCCTCGGTGTTGTAGCGATGCACCGTATGGTACATCCTTAGTCTGGCGGGACGTTTGCGATTCACTATTACTTGCCTCATTTGCATTGCATTGACTACTAATGAATAGTTACCGCACCGAACACTGTCACAGACCCTTAGCAACCCTTGCAGCTTGGTTGTGGTGTACCATGCATACCATTGAGTATTATGGTGAAATCATGATTTGTATTACATTGCGATTTTATGACATTTGTGTATATTTTCCTTGTGTTCCTGTTTGCGCACACATGCCCTGCGGTTGTACTTTGCGTTACTGTGGACATGACATTAAATGTTGTTTTTTAGGTGTTGTGCATCGTTTCTTATGCCATTGGCTGTATATTTAGCCATTGGCATATGTTAACTTAGTAATACATGCATCTGGTCTGCTTTCATAGCTCCAATGTTCTGTTTGGCAAAATGTAAACCGTTTTTTTTTGGTTTACATTTCTGTGGGCTTACGCTACGCCTGCACCACTTCATGAATTGCTATGTACCTTCATTTGCATGGTGCAGTACCGTGCATGGGGTGATTAGCATACCTGTGCCAAGGGCTGCGCAGATATGGTGTATGCTGGTAGGGCACGTGGAATTGGATCGTACCTGAATCGCTCGGCAGCCATATTTGGCGTTATACCGCCTACGCTACGCCTGTGCCTGGCACAAGCTTCATGAATCCCGGTGTATGTTAAAATTTCCATGTATAAATCTTCCAGCATAGAGAGGATGTTTTTTATTTATTTATTTATTTATTGACATTTGTTTACCGGGAAAGTCCACTAGGCCATAAAGAGCCCATTTTCAGTGGAGGTCCAGGGAGAAAAGCTCCAGGACAAAAATAACAGTTTATATACAAGTTTACAATGTATAACAACATAATAATGCAAGTTTACAATGTATACAGGCATAATATACAAAAAGAGACAAGGGTATGCTATAGGAACAAATTAAAGTGGGTAGAGTCTACCATACCCAGGTCGACAAAGCTGCAGAAACTGTAGCACTAGTGTTTGATCTGGGAATATTATAGAAATGAGTGCAGAAGGCATGCGGTGGTGCAGTGGTTAGCGTTGCCGCCTCACAGGAAGATGTTCTCTGGTTCAATTCTCAGCTGGGATGCCTTCTGTGTGGAGTCTGCATGGCCTCCATGTGGTCGCGTGGTTTTCCTCCTGGTGCTCTGGTTTCCTCCCACATCCCAAAGACATGCTGTAGGTGGATTGAACACTCCAAAAAAATTGTCCCTAGGTGTGAGTGTGTGCATGCATGTGCCTTCTGTGGAAGGTTGGGCACTGGGCTGGCAACTCGACACTGTAAAACTACACTGCCAATCATGAGCGGACAGCTGATCCACTGTGGTGAACCCCTGCCTGGGAAAAGCCATAAGAAGGATTGTAGAGGCATGCAAACGTATCAGTGAGAGTTCAAGTAGTTAGAGAAGAAATTAAGGTTAGTAGCGGGAGGAAAACAAGTTAGTACCTTTTCAATCAACAAGAGTGCTGTGAAAGTGAGTTTAGTCATCTTCTAGTGCAGATATAGAGCAAGCGATAGAGTGATCATGAGGCTAGATAGAGTAGGTGCAATGTAAGGTAGTTAGAGTTCCCAGATAACATAGTAGCAGAGTTGTCTAGAAACAGAAAGAATCAAGTAATAGCTTCATAGGGAGTAATAGGTACATTAGTGCAGTTACATATCCAATTAGAAATGAGATGATTGTGAAGGGCAGTTTAGAAGTTAGAGAGGTGCTGTTCACTGTGTACGAGGGATGGGAGGTTGTTCCATAATTTGGCAATTATCCAGGAGTATTATGAGCTTGCTTGCAGGTAGATTTGGTTTATGAATTTGGAGTAGGTTTTGGTGTTCTGAGCATAGTGACCTAGGAGGAGAGTAGGGGACGAGTAAGGAGCTACTGGCTCAGGGCAGTCTAATAGTTTGTGGATAAGTTTATGTGAGGTGGTCAGCTGAATGAGTAATAGATAATGTGGGAATTTTAGCCATTGTAGTTTCCTTAAGGCTATGTAATGATGGGAGTAGTGGCAGTTGCCTGTAGCAAATTTGGCCGTTTTGTTTTAGCAGGACTCCAGTTTTAGTTTCAGGGAAGATTTCAAGTTAATTAGCAATGGTGCACCATAGGTTAAATATGGAAGTAGGTTTGTGAGAGCTACAGCTTGTTTAGTTGGTAAAGAGAGGAACCTGTTATGCCTGTAATTTAGCCCTAATTTTTTGTGAGTTTTATTAATATTTAATTGGATATGCAGGCCATATTTTAGGTTCTCATCTATTATGATTCCTAGTAGTTTGGTGTTGGCTACAAATTCAATATTTATAGAGTTTAGTGAGAATATATTGAAACTTTCTCTGTTGACATTTGTATTTCTTTTGGGGGTAAACAGCATAAGTTTAGGTTTTTTGGCAATTAGAGAGAGAGAGAGATGTTTTTTGTGGAGCCATGATTCTATAGTAGACAATGCTGTTTGGGTCATTTGTTGTAGAGTGGCTGGGTTGGGAGCAGAGTAGACTTGGTTGAGTCATCTAAATACTGGACTAGGGAGGTGTGTGGAATAGCTTGGTGGAGATTGTTTATGAATATGTTAAATAAGAGAGGCCCTAAGACTGAGCCTTGTGGAATGCCTATAGAGTCATGAAGGTAGGGAGAAATAGAGTCTTGCCATTTAACTGCATGTTGCCTATCTGAGAGATAACATTTAAACCAGTTACGAGATTTAGAGGAAAGTCCTATAGAAGTTAGTTGCGACAGGAGAATGGTATGGGAGATGGTATTGAATGCTTTTGATAGGTCCAGAATGAGGGCTGATACTATATGGCCTAAGTCACAGGCATTGTTGATTATATCTCAAAAGGAAATAAGGAAAGTAGATGCACTATGCCCTGGACAAAACCCATGCTGGGTTGGGGAGAGAATATTGTTATTTAGAAGGTAATGCATGAGTTGTTTTTGGACACATTTTTCCAGAATTTGTGTGATAGAGGACAGAATAACAATGGGGCGAAAGTTTGATATATCTGAGGATGGGCCACCTTTTTGAAGTG
Organism: Protopterus annectens; assembly: GCF_019279795.1. Taxonomy (NCBI): domain Eukaryota; kingdom Metazoa; phylum Chordata; order Ceratodontiformes; family Protopteridae; genus Protopterus; species Protopterus annectens. The sequence goes on from NC_056730.1 coordinate 1,052,804,024, forward strand.
GGAGGATTATAGTTTTTTTGCAAAGGAAAAAGAACTTAACATTCCTGGATGGACCTGTTGATAAAGATACTAATTGGGTAGGTTACTGAGTTTGCAGCGATCTTAAGGAATTTGGCAGGAATATTGTCAGCAGAATTAGAGCAGGGCTTTAGGTTTTGAAGGAGTTTTTTCATGGAAGATGTGGAGATAGTGGAGGACTGAATTCTTGTTGATGGGATTCTTTGATACAGTTTTGGTTAGGGCTTTTTGGGCATGAAAGATTATGTGGGAATAGAGGAGGGGAGTTGGGTGTAGAGATGTGATTGGATTGTAGGGCTGTGGAGAAGGAGGTAGTAAGATCTGTTATAGTAGTTGAATTTAGAGGCAATAAGGTCAGGTGGCATGTTAGGGTATGGGCAAGGATTAGATCTAGTGCTGGGGTATAAGAGGTTATTGATAGAAGACCAGAACAGTTTAGGATTATTTTTTCTGTTTGTTTGTAGATTCCAGAAGTATTGTTATTTATCTTTGCAGATAAGTTTTTTGGCTTGGTTTCAAAGCTATTTGTAATGGATAAGGTTGGAAGGAATTTTGGATTTCAGCCAGCATTTCCAGGCTTTATCCCTATTTGTCATGATTCCCCTGGTATATTTAGATAGCCATGGGGCATAGTTAGATTTAATTCTCTTGGATCCGGTAGGAGCTAAGCTGTGCAGGATCTTTAGAAATTAATTACTGAAATAAAGGAGGGCATCATCTAGAGGAAGAGTTTTAAGACAGTTCCAGTTGTAGCTACCTAAAATACTATTGAAGGTGTGAGGACAAAATTTGGATGGGTCTTGTGTTACCTTGATATTATGGATTTTTGATAAAGATGAGCATTTCTGAATAGTGAAGGCTGGGAGGTGGTCAATAAGGGAGTTTGCCATAGTGCCGGACATAGGGTATTTGGATGGGTCTGAGATCAAGATCCAGTCTAGTATTAAGCCTCTAGTGGTTTTGTAGTTAAATCTGGTGAGAGTGAGATTGATGGGAGGAAGTAGAGGCCCAATCGATGTTCATGTCACCTAAAATGATAGTTTCATTTTGTATAGTGGAAGAGACCCAGGAAAGTATATCTTCTTAAACTGGAATGTTGTTTCCTGGAGGAATGTATAGGACTATAATACAGAGCTTCTTTGAATCATTAATGTCTAGGAATGAGATTAGGATCTCAGCATTTTGAAAATGTGGAATGGGATTAGTAAAAGGGGCTATATTTATAGTATTGGAGTAAATTAAAGCAACACCACCTCCTTTTTGTGTTGTCTATCAGCCCTGACTACATTGAAATTGGGAGGAAAAAAATCAGCATCTTGAATGGAGGGGTTTTAACCAAGTTTCTGTAACAGCTAGGATGTGAGTTCTGTTTTGGGTAAGCCAGGCATGGAACTCTGTTTTGTTACAAATGCTATGGAAGTTTATAGTGGTTAGGGGAAGATGTTTTATAAGTTTAGAAGAGTTGCATTTTTGAGGTGAAAGTGGAGTTTGGGGGTCTATATCAGAACATTGAAGTATTAAAACTTAGAATGTTCTGATATCGAACACTATTCAGCGAATGCTAAGAATAGTGAAACTGCAGAAAAGCTAATTCTTTCCTTGGGAAAGAATTTGGTTGGCCGTTTCTGTGGCTTCGATATTCTTAGCACTGTGGTGGAAAGTTGCGGGTTGGGTTCAGGTAAGTGTGCGATTGTTTGTACGTTAGAGTTAGGGGTGGGTTAAGTGAGTTAGGGTTAGGGCACCGGTTAGGCGTGTGTGCGATAGTGACAGACTTTAGGGTTAGGGGCGGTTTAAGTGAGTTAGGGCTAGGGCACGAGTTAGGTGAGTGTGCACTAGTGACGGACTTTAGGGTTAGGGTTTGGGTTAAGGTAAGTGGGTAGATAGTAATGTATGTTTAGTTTAGTGTAGAATTAGATGTAGGAATTTAAGTGTATGTGTGTGGTTGCTGTTTGTTTGATGTGCTTGTGTTATGTGTATGTGTTTCGGAGCAGCAAATTTTTTCCATGGGAAAAAATTTGCTGTTCTGAATGTTCGATATTTTCATGTTTAGATGTTTTGGGGCCGATGAAATAGCATTCACTATTTTCATCTTTCGATAACATGATATAAACGTGAGTTTGGAGCCCTGGGTTGGGGTGAATGTCACCTGAATGTATCAGGGAGGAAAAGATGGAATATAGTTTGCGGGTGGAGTCTGACAGTTTAGAGAGGAGTAGGGGAGGAAGGTATTCTAAATAGCTTCTTTTGTAGTGTAGGAATAGTTAGAAGGGAGTAGTAGGGGGTGGTTGATTTAATACATCTGTATTTGAAGGCACAACAGGTTAGCACTAGATTAGCAATGTCAGTGGCACAACAGGTAGCACACTTGTCTTTGGCACATGAGGCTGCAGTTTCTATTCCCGCTCCAGGTAGATGGATTTGCAGACAGTGTAGTTCAGCATAATGAGGGTGCTGCAGTCCAGGGTGTGTTATTCTTTGGATGATATGCAGTATCTCTCAGAATGCTACATCAGTTGTGCAACATCTAGAAGCTGCTGCATATCATCTCGGACACAAATTTCAGCTTTCCTCACCAAACAGGCAAAGCTAAAAATAATGGGTAGAAAACCCATTATTGTTGCTCATACCTCTCAAGTGGCTTCATTATGTGGTGTGGTCCTCATTTTGAGTGTAAAAGTCTATGTTTCTCACTGTTCCACATATGAAGGACATGTAATGCATTCAGTGTTAAGAATTTTTCTAATGTCATGGCCAGCTGAGAAATATGCTCAGCAATAAGGAAAAGCTTCCTTTTATCATATTGAGTAGCAGTGTCAGTGTTAATAATTGAGTGCAGTGGTCTTTGCATATCCATGTCACTCAGTATTCTGGATTTGCAGTTAAGTGCGGTCCAATGTTCCTCAAAATCGCCATGGGGACTAACTCTGTCAACAAAGTCTAGATAAGTTTGTATGCTGCTTTCAATAGGACTATTTTGCATTTCTACATTTCTTTACTATTCAAGATGGTTAGGCTAGTTTTACGAATATGAACTTGGCACACATTCTTACTCTGCCTCTGTTGATATGTGATTATGTTTTCTTTTCTTTTCTTTCTTTTTTTTTTTTTTTTTTTTAATAAGAGTTGTAAAAAAATGTAAAAAAGAGGTTGTTGATGGATCACAGTTTCATTTCACAGAACTATAATATATGGAAAAGAAACTACAGAAACTCACCTTAGTTATCTGGGAATCCAAGGTTACTTCTTTTATGCTTAAGACCATACTATAGGATATGTTGAAATGTCCAATGAATAGCAACAACTCAACAACGCAATTTATGTTTGCCTTTCTTTGTAATTGTCTAACTTTTCATTTGATTGGTTAAACATAAACACGTCCCATGGTAACTGCATTGTGACAATCCTGCTTTATTACGTATTGTTTGGCTGAACCTAAACATACTACTATGTAATTGCCTACCTTTTCATTTCATTAGTTAAACTTAAACGCATCTCCATGGTAATTGTATTGTGACAATATTGCTTATTCATTTTATGATGTAAAGAAGTCTAACTTAATTGTCATTATTCACTACATGTAATTTATCATATTTTCTCCAAAAGTCATCAGTTTAAGAAGGATTATGATAGACAGAAGTAAAATCTGAGTCAAAATCAGGGACAGATGAGAAGTATGGTTTTAACTTGTAGTACTTGCTATGGCACATTCCATCCAGTAACACAATGGAATACAGGGCAACATGTTAATTGTCCTTTTTCAAGACAGCTTCATAAGCAGTAGCCGTTATCATATGCTTTGTTTGCACCACAGCATCACCCCATTACAAGAAGCTTTAAAAAAGGCAAATTATGCTCTCCAATCTCATTCCTCTGATTTTTGGCTCAGATTTCTGTTGTCCTTCCAAAAACTAGTTTTTGGGGAGAAAAGGTGGTAGATTACAGTACTGAGAGTTATGATTGGGTCTCCAATTGTAACTACATTATGTGTTCAAGACCTGGTTGCCAAGAAATTCTCCAGAGGTGAATCTTGGCATTTAGGTCGAGAACATATAGAATGATTTATCAGTGAGACCCGATCATGACTCTTGGTAGTGCATGATGTTTCCATGTACTAGCTGTTAAAAACAAAAACAGTGTTTTACCTGATGGCATGAGTGTTGTCACACAGACTGCAAGTAAGGAATTTAAATATTGCCCTACTTATGCGGATATGTGAGTAAAGATATTCCGGACCCAATGCCATTGAAATTGAAGGAATGTCCTCTCGTGTCCAACTGCAACACCGCTTATGGGGATTCTAGCATTTGTTACACCTTTAAAAGCACTGTTACAGTGGGGCTTTTGCTTCAATAATCATAGTTCTCCATGCACATCATAGAAGATTATTATTGTCTCACTGATCATAACCCATTTATTATGTGTTCGAGACAGGGAGGCTGAGAAATTCACCCTGAGAGTGAAGTTCTAAGTGAATGTAGGCATCCATGTCCAAACGCTATGGAGCTTTATCTGCTCTATGTACTATTATTTAACCTGGAAAAAATTACCAAGTGCTTTGTTGTCTGTCTGTCTCATTTACACTTACCAACAATAGTGGAGAACACTAGACCACTCACAACTCCAGATCCAAAATACCTACTGATATTGTGCAAAGTCCAGTGTTTCAGTTATTATCTGAAACTTACTGCCACTAAATATGAATACAGGTGAGAAGCTTTTCATTGTGCTGAGCATATCACTTGACTATTGGTGAAATTAATTAGAAAACTTCTTAATGCTGAATGTGGAACAGTGAAGAACATGGACTTTAAGAATATTCCTTGTCATGAGGTCATTTGAGAGGTATGAGTAATTATGGGTTTTCTACCCATTATTTTTAGCTTTGACCCTGTTTATTGAGCAAAGAAGTTGAGAGCTGTGTCTGAGGTCCTGTGAGGTAGATCCTAGATGTTACACAACTGCCGTAATGTTCTGAGAGGTATATAAAAACATTAATGCAGTCTAGTGTTCTCCATGATTGCCACTTACCTTTAATGCCTCTCCACTGTCTTGATTTTCACAAAACATCTGGATTATTGCTTCACATTTGTGGCCAATTCCTCATAAAATCTGTTGTTTTCAAACCACCAAGGATTGAAATCACTAAATGATATACATTTGTGTTTCAGACTTCATGTCCTTCATATTCTTCTGGCTTTTCCCAGTTAGGGGTTGCCACAGCAGATGACATGTCTGCCCATGATTGGCAGTGGAGTTTTACAGTGTCAAGTTGCCAGCCCAGCACCCAACCTTCCATAGAAGGCACACACATGCACTCACACCTAGGGCCAATTTAGAGTGTCCAACCACCTACAGCATGTCTTTGGAATGTGGGAGGAAACCAGAGCACCCAGAGGGCACCTAAGCAACCACAGGGAAGACATGCAGACTCCACAGAGAAGGCACCCCAGCCAAGGATCAAACCAGGGAACCTCTTGCTGTGAGGCGACAATGCTAACTGCTGCACCACCATGGCTGCCCACTTCATGTCCTTCATATTATGCAGGAAAATACATCCTTTTATTCTAGCAACTTTGTACGTTTTTTACAGAAGTTAGGGACACATTAAGGGTGTGGACAGCAGGCAGAAACAAATCATTTTTTCTGCCACTGTCATTTGCTAGTCAGTATAGGCAGCTTTTACAGCTGAGCAGTAGACCTGACCTTAAAAGCATGAGGTACTTAACAATTAAGGTTGTGTCATGCGTTTGCCCTTTTCTGAATGTGGGAGGCTAACCACCATGAACCACAAATTAATGCTGCACATATAGACTTCTTTTACTTTGTAAAATACATTTTCATTCATATCCATTTATTCTCTCTTGACATTTTCACATAAAAAGGACCTGTATTTTATGAGTATTCCTAATTTTGCGGACTTTATCCCTTAGATGAAGATAAGTTAAGAAAGATCTTTGCTCAGATACTGCTATCCTTATTCTATCCATTCCTCCATATTTAGAATGCAAGGTCACATTCAGCAGATTACAGATGTCAATGTTAAGGGTGTGGACAGCAATCAGAAACAAATCTTTTTTTCTGCCACTGTCATTTACTAGTCAGTATAGGCAGCTTTTACTGCCGAGTAGTAGATCTGACCTTAACAAAAGCATGGGGTACTTAACAATTAAGGTTGGGTCATGCATTTGCCCTTTTCTGAATGTGGGAGGCTAACCACCATGAATCACAGATTAGTTTTGCACCTATAGACTGCTTGCACTTTGTAAAATGCATTTTAATTAATATCCATTTATTCTCTCTTGACATTTTCCACATAAAAAGGACCTGTATTTTATGAGTCTTCCTGATTTGGGTATCTTATCCCTTAGATGGAGGTAAGTTAAGAAAGATCTTTGCCTAGATACTGTTATCCTCATTCTATCTATTCCACCATATTTAGAACACAAGGTCACATTCAGCAGACTACAAAAGTCAATACCTAACTTCCCACCCTTTAATATAAACAGTGACGTATTACTGCCAGCCGGTTACAAAGCACAGCAAAGTCATGTGGTGATTCTTTCTCCATCTCTGAAGGGCCCTTTGCTGGCCACAGAGCCTGATGGGGGATATTTTCTTCATCTTTCCTACTTGAAATTAAAGATTCTTCCTATTCAGAACTCAGAACCCAGTTAGGTATTATAATTTATCTCACATTTGACAGGACAGTCTCAGTTTTGTTGGAATATGTAAACTGCAGTCTTATTCTTAAATTGTTTTCAGTCAAAAGTAGTAATTAGGGGCTATCATTCTAATTATACAGTCTTTTGTTTTATTATTTTACAGAAACATTCAATGGTTTGATGTGGAGTGATGTGACATTAGAAGAACTAAAAAATGTCTGTAACATTTTTGTCGCTGTTGAGGCAATAGGAATACTTCTGCTAATGTGACATCCAAGAAAACAATTTCAAAACTTAATCTTAATAGTAGAAAAACTGCCACCACTGGTAAGGTTAAAATTGCTGCTGTTTCTAGAAAGGGAGAATTTTATTTTAATTTAAATTGTTAAACGAGGCAGACATAACTTCTCAACTGTCCTTGATTTTTGACTCCTGTTTTAGATCTCTCCTTGATCTCTCTTTACAATGGAGGTGCATTACACTTTATAAGTAATTGTTGTGTTTATTTACCGACTTATTTTCTGAAGTAAAAGTATACTCAGTCAAAGACTCTGGTTAATAGTATTAATATATTAAGTGTTCTTGATTGTCTTTTTCCTGATTCTGTTGAGGTTTGATCCTGATTAGTTGACAGCTAAGGTGGTATAGTATTAATAATTTCAGTGGATCATTTCCAGACTCATCATGCATAGCTGGCAAAAGTAGAGAGCCTACAAGAAACATATATACTACAAATTTCAACAATCAAATTATTGGTTTACAATTAGATTAATGCTATTGATGAAAAGTATGACGTACATTATAATGCTAAGATAATATAGCATTTATATTATTTACAAATTCCAGAAGGACTGTAGTAGTAAAAGTTTTCAATATTAATGTGGACAATAAAGGAAGAGCTGGTTAGATAGGTCCAAGAACAAACATGGCTGAAGCCAGAAATTTACAAATTGTGCACACAGCAGCCATAATGCAAACCCCTTCCCCAAAAGGCATAGGTCATGCTATAGCAGTTTGGTACCCAGAACCTTTTTCTATCCCTTTCTCAGTAAGACATGCAGAATGAGTGATAACATTGCAGAGCATTGTACACACACTGTGGATGACCACTGGCTTTTTGGCACCCCATAACTCCTTGCTCACAGATTGGCTTTTGGTTACACTGTTCCTTTGCAATAAGACTGTGACATTTGTCAAACTTGATTTATGATGCAGTAATATGACAAGCCTGTGTTACATGTTGTAGTAGCCAGTCCCACACAGGTCCATTTACACAAGTGCCACAGGGCTGCATTCACACCACTGGCAATATGTAGCACTAGCAAGTGTCAGTATAACATGACAGCCAGATCTACAGGTGTAATGCTCAAAGCTGACAATATTAGTTCCCATAAACTGGGAAAACAAATACATACAAGAAAATAAGAAAAATAAGTCTAACACACACAAACACACACACACACACACACACACACACACACACACACACACACACACACACACACACACACACACACACACACAATATGGCATGTCTTTGAGATGTTACGTGAAACTAGCAGAGCACCTGGATAAACCCATACAGAAACAGGAAGCTGGCTACACATCTAAGAGATCAGAGCCAAGTGCTGTGAGTTGGCAGCACTACTCACTGTGCTAAAGATCGGTTGATTTTGCACACATCTTGCTCAGACCACCAAAGTTATTCACATATTGTGCTCAGTGTTTGCTTTTAAGCACCTTTATTGAATTATAATTTTTGACATAGGCAAACTTACATTTATACAAAAATAATCAAACCATGTTAACAAATTCACATTTACAAATGTAAATCACATATATTGTCATATATGATGTATGAGATTTGTAAATATGAATTTGATAAAGGATTTCAGAATGGATATTTCTTTCTAGTATGTCAGGCATATTGCTGGAGAGCTGCAGTAGTGATAGAAGAGGAACAATGACAATATCAGGTTTGTGCTAGTAAAACGCTACTTGCAAGGGATGAGGATTATTCTGTCATGTTTTTATATTCCATCTAAAACTGCCATTATGGAGCTTTAAAAAGTTTGGGAGAAATAATCAGCTTTAAACATGGAATATTACTTGTGGAATTTGATTTGCAACAATGAGGATGCAACAAGTGCACGAAGCCTCCTATAAGAATTTTCTTAGCTGGGATCTGAATTTTGTGTAAGGGTGGATTTGTTTCAGTTTCTAAGGAGGGATTCCCATACAACTGTTCACAAACAATAGTGCAGCACAATATTTTGCTTAGCTATTAATCATTTTTTTTTTTATCTGGAACACACTGTACTTTCTAAAAACTTTAACTGCTTGCATCAATTTGTCATTGAGGTTTTGCACTAAATTATTATTTTTAAAAATAAGCAGACAACTGCAATATATTGTATAATAACATATCTGTCATCTTGCAGACATTGAAAATGGGTACAAAGGCTCTTGAAAATAGGTATATTGTGCCAAAAATCTGTATACCTAATAAGCATTGAATCTAAATAGAAAATGGCACATAACTCCTACTTCAAGCAGGATAACAGGATTCTACTCAAATACAGATTAAAAAATCAGTTGTGACAAAAATTATAAGCATGTTATAAACACACAACATAAAATCTAAATATTTTTACTAAAAATAACAAATCTGCCTCACAAAGTAATTTATTTTCCCTCCTGAAATGGGAAGATATACAATGTGGGTCCTCTTTACTGGTGTCATCAGTGTGGTCATATAAATGAGTTTCCTGTGTAAACAGCTTTGTGATGGTTGATGAGATTAAGAAAAGCTTGTGAAGGAGTAAATCAAGCTTCAAGATGGATATATATACCTCCAAGAATAGGTACATCATGCAAAGGGGTAAATCAAGCCTTTATTCATGATTTGGATGTCCTCTGTCCTTTAGTGCCCCCCTCTACCTGCATTGTCCAAGACATCCATTTTAGTATGTTTTTTCCCCTTATATCTTTACATTTATTAATTAGCATTTGATGACTGGGAAAGTCTGCCTGAGTTGAGGTGATCCCTTTTCAGTAGAGTCGTGGGAAGCCAAGCTCTCAAGCAACAAAACATAAGTAAGTACAGCAATTGGTCAAATAAAATATCCTAAAAGATAGAAAAAATCAAAAACAAAGAAAATATAGCAATCAGTGAAACAAAAAGTTGTATAGTGATATCAAGTTAGCAGATACTGTAATTCAAGAGAAACGTATATCTTGTGACCCATTGTTAGATGATAACTATATTTTACAGTTGTGTCATTACATGAATTGTGCTCAGTATTTGCAGACCATGCAGGCTTCTGATGTAAGTGTTTATGTAGAGTGCACAACACAGAAAGAAGGTACTAATTCATATTATGTCACAGTGTTTGCAGATTGATTACCTGCTTTAGAGGAAAGGTCTATATATATGCAGACGCTTATAAATCATAGCAGGTAGAGGTGTTTGCAGAGTTATTTTGATGACAAAAGTTCTATTTATTTTATCTCTTTCATAATTTTCTTGATGTCTTGTATCGGTGGCTCATTTCTACACTACTTTCTAGTATTTTCTTCATAGCCAGAAGTAGCCACTTTTTCCATTTTCTGTTTTATCTAATCATCCAGACAGATGCTATGGTTATCACTTTTCTAGGCCTGACGCATTACACAAATTTGTTTTCTGCTGTGAATTTTTCAAATTTATTACATTGCATAAAGACGCATAGAAAATGCACTATTAAATCAGTATGACCTCTCAAAAATGGGTGTAATACTCTGGTACTTGCTAGGAAACTTTGTAGAATTGTAAAAGTACTTAAAGAGCCATTTTCAGCAAAAAAAAAACTATAACTTTCTTCTCTAGAAGCTTGTCTGAAAGCTAGGCTAATGTTTTCCTAATCATTCCTTCCAAATAATTCTAAACTTATTGGTCTCTTTGCTACCTTTTCCTTTTAACATTTTAGAGTTTCCTTATGACTCCTATTTTACCCAGCTATTCTTGCTTATTTTATATGTATCAGTATAATTTCAGCCATTAATCCCTTTGGATTGTTTACAGTATCCAAATGTTCAGCTTTTGTGTAAATTTATTATGTGGTTCTTTATATTCACCTAAATAAAGCTGACCATGGGTAAATCCAGCATTACCCACATCCAGTCATGGGTTATTGCTACATATATATATATATATATATATATATATATATATATATATATATATATATATATATGTGTGTGTGTGTGTGTGTGTGTGTGTGTGTGTGGGTGGGTGTGTGTGTGCGTGTGTGTGTGTGTGTGTGTGCGTGCGTGTGGAATCTGACTGGAGAGAGTACAGGAATTCATGGAAATCCTCAGGCCTCTAGCACCTTAGGAAGAGGAGGAAACAGTTGGAGTTTAAAACTGGCAGAACCTCAAAACAGCATGTGTAAAGACTGTAGAACAGATGTGTGGCTGAGCCAGGGATGGAAATATGTTACATAAGGAAAGCTGCTGGAGGAATGCAGAAGTTCAGGAAGTTATCAAAAGGAATGCAGGCACAAGTGGAAGACAGAAAAAAATGGACTAGGTAAAGGAGGAATACTAGTTGGCTGACAAAGCCACTAAGATAGTAGCTGCAAAAAGTGAATAAAAAGACATCAGAGGCACTCAACTAGCTTCTCTAAAGTGACTCAGTAAATGGGATAAAAAACTTTACCAGAGTGGAAGACAAATACGAAAAATAGTCATTAGATTTCATAAGGGATGCCAGCAAATACCTGTTCATCAGTTCACAGTACTTCCAGCAGTTTCTGAGTGAAGCAATCCCCACAGAAGCTGTACTACCCTAGACAGAACCTATGAGAAAAGAACAGGAAGAGCCCACCCTAGAAGAAGGAAGAACATGTTTTGGGGAAAATGCAGTCAGGGAAAGCAGCAGATGTGGATGAGGTCACAGCGATTATGATCAATATGTTATATGGGTAGGAGAGAAATGGCCCTTGTGGGTTCTCATAGCAGTATGGAGAGAAAGAGGTACTCATAATAGTATGGAGACATAACTGAAGAATAAACATACTAGTGCCAGTGTACAAGAACAAAGGGATTTTCACAACTGTGGGCAGTACAGAGGTATCAAACTCCAATCATAGATGCCTGACAAATGAATACTTAGAGTAGCAGAAAGTAAGGCAGGAGGTGCACAGGTTGGATTTAGATCAGGGTGAAGCACAAATGACGAGTTATTTGCAGTGAGACACAGTTGTGTAAAAGCTAGACATGAGGAAAGAGTCCAACTAAGCTTCCTAGACTTGGGCAAAGCATGTGAGAAGGTTCCAAGAAAGCTGATTTTGAAAGTCATGCAATGGTGGTGTACTTACAGAGAGGTTCCCAGTTTGAGTGGGTGGACGTCAGGGTCCATCTCTGAGCCCATTGCTGTTCATACTGGTGATGGACTACATTAGTGGACAGGTTGAGAGGACAGATTGACAAAGTTGCTGTATGCAGACAATGTGACAGTAAAGGTAGACTCATGAGCAAGAAATTCAGCAAAGAATAAAGGAATGGAATGGAATGCAAAACTGAAGGTCCATGGTATGAAATGAAGTACAGATAATACAGTTGTAATGGCAGCAAATTGGGGTAATTGAAATAAACTGTGAATTGATATAGAAGAGAAAATAGTGGAAAAAGTTAAATACCTGGGTGGCTGGGGGAGAAGGGAAGTCTGAATGATAAGGTCAAAGCTAGAATGAGAGGGGCTGCAGCCAACTGCCACATAGTATCAGGGTAGTGTATGACAGAAGAATGCCCATGATGCTGAAAAGTAAGGTGTACAAAACAGTGGTGTAACCATTACTACTACATGGTAGAGAAACCTGGGTATTAAAGGCAGAGCAGTTGAGGATGCTAGAGATGATGGAGAGTAAGTACCTGAGATGGATTTTTGGATGAGCAATGTGGGACAAAAATGAGGATGTCAGAGCAGAAGCTCTGAGCCCATTGCTGTTCATACTGGTGATAGACTACATTAGTAAACAGACTGAGAGTACAGATTGACAAAAGGTCAAATATAACAGTTTACAGTGGTTCAGACATGTGCAGGAAAGCAGAAAACAATCTGGTGAAGATTGGGACAGACAGGAAGAAGGCAATTGGAAATGAGGGTATCCAGGAAAGAGATGGATGGATTGTTTGAGGTGATATCTGAGAAAGTCAGGCATGACTATTGAAGATAGGAGAATGGCACTGAGTGGCGAGAGAGAGATGGCGACAGCTGACACAACTTAAACCTGGAGAAGTGCAAAATAGGGGTTGGGATTTGGGCTATTCATAAACCTTGTGTAGTTGCATAAATACATTGGGAACACTATATACATTGCATGGCAATTGTCATTTTTGCAATTCACAAACATTGATCACAGTAATGACAGGTGGCATACAAATGAATAGAAATCTCTGAACTGTACAAGGTCAGTGACAGTAAGTCAGTGAGTAGATACTGGAAACGTTGTTTACTTTTTAACATATCTTGCTCTTCTCTGCTCTGCTGTCATGCCACACTGAGTGCTTCAAAAAGATTTTCCATTCATTAGGCATAAGTGGAGCTGGGGACCTTAATTACCAAAAATGTTGTTGAAGGGATAATCTTATTACAGTATGTGATAGTTTCCAGTGCCAGGAGTTTGGCGGAATCACTGTGTAGGGCAGGGACACTTCTGTAAACTATATGAGTAAAACATCACTTGGGAAGGGTGACTGTCTCTAGCTCCTTAAGTCCCCCTAAAAGGGGAAGTCCATATACTTCTGGTGTGAATTATGCAATCTTAAGTGATCAATATGTGTAAGAACTACTATTGGCTACAGATAGGATAAGACTGCATATAGTCACAATCATGTTTCACAGGGTGCACAATTTTATTAAATTGTCTTCCATGTCATTGTAGGATGTTGGCTATTCAGTTTTCAGAAGACCTAATACAGGAAGCTCTTTTTAACTGACTAGAGTATGATATTGGCTGATAATTTTGTATCAGTAACATAATGGAGAACAATTTCAAATAATTCTATATCATACATTACTACTCCATGCTTTACAGTAATTAAATGGATAAACTGGATTTTCAAATGTCTTTATTCTCCAAGCAGCAGATGAACTCTTAGAATTGCCACCAACCCCCCAAAAAACTCATCTGGATCATGTAGAATGGTGATAAAATATTCTGATGTTTGAAACTGTTTGTTTTTCATCAGATTAAAGCTTTTGGTGTTAGATCATGTAAATAATGACTTGAAGAGTTGTGTTACAGGTGATCATTTAAATAAATGGGAATTAGTGTGGCAGTTAAAAATTTATTGGCACAAGCTGTCCAGGGTTGAATGATTCTGTTTCAATTAATCCAGTTTTAAAACTGAGATATTTAGATACTTGAAAGTGATTAAACATGTGATAATATTTAAACTTGTGATTTTAAATGTTTGTTAGTTCTGATGAAGTTCCTCGTGAAAGCAGGAACAAAAGCACTTAACTACTGTTAAAATTATGTGAGTTTTACCAATGCATGTTTCCAGTGGCATTCTAGTGCTACAGATTTGTTTGTATACTAGCATCATGTAATATGTTGTGACAAGCTCCCCTCCCCACCCTGCCCCCAAAGCCCACCCGCCCTACTAGTCCTAAAGTTATAGCTCTAAAACCACTCCCACTCTTTTTAGAACCAATCAACTCTCCAGGCATTATCAGGACCCTTCCTAACCTACCTATCCTAAGTATCCCTCTACTCAAGTTAGGCAAAAATCAAAGCTAATATCTAGACAATGCCTCTGTTATTGTGTGTGAAACCTTTCAAGTGAATGCTAATTTACTGCCTACTACCCTTGATGATAATTCCATAACTTCTCACCACCTACGAAAATCTGTCCTACCTAGGCTACCACTACCCAAGAAGCCAAACATTCACTCCAATAATACAAATTAAATTAGACCACTTAATAATCCCCCTTAAGACTAACTCCTTGGATCATACAAACTACCACCGACCCATTAGATCCAGATATATCAACCCCAAAACCAAGAATTACCTAACACTAATATTTAAATTCCTGAAGATCACAATTAGACTACATGGCAACCTCACAAGGGATGGGGACATTCATCCAAACCCTGGCCCAACCTCACTAGTCGATCCTAATTTCAATTCTACTATTCCCACTAACTTATGAACTTTAAATAGACATTCAAACTCACTCCTGGTCAGTCACCTAAATATTAGAAGCTTAAATAATAAGGTCCACCACCTGCATAAACTCTTATATACACATTCCCCGGATATACCTTGTCTTATAGAAACCTGGCTAAAACCATCAACTGCAGATAATGAGGTTTTACCCCTAGGTTATAACATACTATGGTTAGACTGTACCACTAGGAAGGGAAGAGGGGTAGCTCTACTATACAAAACAACTCTAGATGTGACCTCTGATTCCACACAACCACCCCATGTTGATAACACTGAAATTCTCATTACCAAGCTACAAATTAATAAAAACAAAAGTATTAACATAGCCTGTGTCTAGACTTACCCAGGTGTTAATGCAAACACCCTAGAAGATAGTGTCTATATCACATTATCGAAATCTTAATACATTGAATCACTAAAGGTCGACCTCTAGTGATGGATGTAGTAAAACATAGAATAACATTTAAAAAATCAATAAAAACTAACTAGTGTAGGCAGGGGGGCAAGTCCCTCTGCACCTCCCACCCCCCTACTTAAATATTCCAACTCCGAGACCGCACTACATTGAGGTAAATGGAAATCTCCCCCTACGGAGATTTCCGTTTATCTGCACGATGTTCTGCACTTTTGATGTTGTGGTGCTGACAATATCAGCTTCAATATTGTCGGCTTTCAACAACGTAAAGTAGACCCAGAAGATATCCTCTCTTGGCTGTCTAGTAACTACCCTCAAGAAACCATTGTTCTAGGAGACTGCAACATTGACTGGAATATTTGTTACTCAGAATCTCTGACCATCTATGTAAATCTATATGGATTTACTCAGAACATATCCTCCCCTACTAGGATCAGTAAACCTAACAACAAAGTTATTATTCTAGATTGGACACTCATTAATAGCCATCCCCTCATGTATAGGGCCGATAACCGAATGAAAGACATAAGAGACAATTTTCTTACCTGTATAATCAGGCATAAGACTGATATCCTCCACCAACCTACTTACAAAACAATTAGAAACAACAAAAACTTTAACCCTGCTAATTTCCAAAATGAACTCAATGCATGTAATTGGGCAGTCCTAAAACATCTACCACTTGAAGAAGCTGTATTATATTTCAACACCAAATTCCTAGCCATCCTTGATACGCATGCACCTGCATGTTCTATAAGAACTAAAGCAAAAGGTGCTCCATGGCTTTCGAAAGAAACTAGACAAATGATCTTACTTAGAAACAAAGCTTGGACCACTTGGTGTATTACTAAATCTCCCTTAGAACAACTTAGATTTAGACAACTAAGGAACAGCACTAAAAAATCTTCCACCCTAGATAAAAAAAAACTTTTACTGCCATTTACAACAGAAGCATCAAAACAATCAGCAAAGGTTTTGGGCAGGAATAAATAAACTTATTCACTCAGGGCTATGCACAACTCCTACCCCCTCGGTTACCACCTAAAAACCTTCGGAAGATGTTGCCAATTCCTTTAATAGTTTATTCACAGAAACTATCCATTCACTAGCTAACCAACTATATCCCAGTTGCCCAAGTTCTAAAGCTGATGCACCTAGTTCTCAACTGCCCTTTAACTTTCAACCAGTTTCCACATCACTCATCCGTGCCCTAATCAAGAAACTAAAACCTAGCACCCTTGCAGCGGATCTTCTCCCAGCTGAGTATCTACAAAAAACTGCAGATGCCATAGCATACCCGATCTCTATCCTGATCAATAGAAGTATATCAGAAGCCAATATCCTCTCCATCTGGAAGACACCCTGTGTTATTCCACTCCACAAAAGGGGCAGTTCCACTGAACTGTCAAATTACAGACCTATAGCTATTTTCTCAACTCTGGCTAAAATTATGGAGAAATAAATCCATAAACAACTCCTGAGCCATCTCATTCAGCACAATGTACTGGCTAACTCACAGCATGGTTTCAGACTGTTCCACAGTACAACCACAGCCCTTCTCTCCTTCTCCAATGTTATTAATCAAAACCGAAGCAACAATCAACTTTTTTCTGCCCTCTTTCTTGATCTCTCCAAAGCCTTCAACATGGTCAACCACCAACTACTCATACACACACTTAAAACTATTCCCCTAGATGGCCAGGCTATTCAATGGTTCAAATCTTATCTGAGTGGTAGACAACAGGCTGTACTATGGCAGAACAAACTATCTTCCCTTCTACCTATCACCCTTGGAGTCCCTCAGGGCTCTATATTAGGACCCCTATTATTTTCTATCTTTATTAATGACCTGCACACAGTCATCCCAACAGCCACCTGCATTCAATATGCGGATGACTCCACTTTGATTTGCTCTGCCACCTCCACTTTAAGTCTGCAGACTCTGTCCCAAAATGTTTTTAATACTGTCAAAAATTGGCTCTGTAATCAACATCTCCTATAAAATCCTAACAAAATGAAGCTACTGCTTTTCTCTCCCACTCGTAAAGCCTCTGGTCCAACCTTTATTATAAAATCTAACAATGGCACTGTCATTGTCCCAGGTTCCTGTACCAAACCCTTAGGTGTAACAGTTGATAATAACCTCAAGTTTGATATGCATATTAATCAAACTATTAAAAAAGTTAATAAAAAACTTGGCTCACTATACAAAATCAAACCTTTCCTTACTCCACTACCTAGGACGGTAATTGCTCGTACACATCTACTTTCCACCCTTCTTTATGCATTTCCCTCTCTTCACGAACTGTAGTAAGTCTGACCTTAATAAACTTTCTAGCTGCTTTAATCATATTGCTAGATTTGCCACTGGAGCAGCATACAGAATGCACCACTGTCTGAACCTAAATAATCTAGGGTGGCTAGGATTGCCTATCAACTTCAGTGCAATCAGCTAATAGTAGCACATGAAATTCTCTATCAACCTGAAAACACATGCGTACTTACAAAAATGATCACCCCTTACAGCAACCTCAAGACACTTCACTCATCCAAGAAATTACTAGTACAAACCCTCAAAAGCAACAACTCATCTGGAGACTCTCTATATGCCAACTCTGTTGGCAAAATATGGAGCTCACTTCCTGCTGAGCTTACTTCAGAACCCATTCTAACCCAATTAAAAAAAAAATCTAAAACAGTACTTTAAAAGGGAATGGCTATGTCATTGCTCTAATTCTGACTAACTCTGGCAATATAAACATGTGCTAAAGAGGTCTTTTGGCCACCCCTACATTGCTTCCTAATTGTTACTCTATAACAAATTTTATATATATATATATATATATATATATATATATATATATATATATATATATAAAACAGAATGAATGACTTTTATCTTAGTTATTGTATCTGTAACAGTGCTTTAACTTGTTTAATGTAACAGTTTTTCTGTATGCATGTATGGAGCTTTCCTCCCTGGGTCTCTGCTGAAAATGGACAAGTATCCAGTTGAACTATCCCAGTAAACAAATGTTAAATAAATAATCAATAAATAAATAAATTGCAGACACAATTGTAGCTTACATGTTTACATAGGTAGGTGTTCAACCCCCTCAGTGAATGAACAATATCAGTGTGTCTCAGTATAGTAGGGCAGCCGTGGTGGTGCAGCGGTTAGCGTTGCCACCTCACAGCAAGAGGTTCTCCGGTTTGATCCTCAGCTGGGGTGCCTTCTGTGCGGAGTCTGCATGTCCTCCTTGTGGTCACATGGTTTTCCTACGGGTGCTCCGGTTTCCTTCCACATCCCAAAGACATGCTGTAGGTGGATCGGACACTCTAAATTGGCCTTAGGCATGAGTGTGTGTGTGTGCGTGCCTTCTGTGGAAGGTTGGGCACCGGGCTGGCAACTCAACATCGTAAAACTCCACTGCCAATCATGAGCTGACGGGTGATCCGCTGTGGTGACCCGTAACCTGGAAAAGCCGAAAGAAGAAGAAGTGTGTCTCAGTATAGTGTTATGTATGAATGACATACACCACAGTTGTTGTGTATATAGTTACAGTGGAAGAGGTGTCATCCATTACTTTTACCTCAAACAATTCTTTCGTAACACAACAATACATGGTCATGACTTCACATAAGTTGTGTATCATGTTTGTTTTAAAACTTTGCCTGTGGCCCATGTTGTTAATATACATTTCTTTAGCTTATGATTTTACATAGCTGGCTGTTCAATTCCAGCAAAGGACATTATTATGTGAGTGCATTGATGTGACACATACAAAATCGAATCAACTTATTTCCATCCGTTTTCATGCTGGACATACACTTTTCAACACTTTGGGGATTTCTTGGCAGTCAAATAAGTGTTATGTGATTCTTGTGTGAGAATGCTCCTGTGGCACATGCAGTTAATACAGCCTTATATGGCATATCTATGCATCAAGACTGAGGTTTTTAACTGGGACTGTATGTGCACAAAACAATGTGGATAGAAATTAGGGGCATAGCCAACCAACATTGACATTGAACTTTTCACAGTTGTGTGCACATTAACAAAGCCACACCCTTTTCATCACTGAGACAAATTAGTATTGGATACATTTTTTTCAGTTACATCAAAATTTGATTTGTGATATTTGGGGTAACCTTCATTACTATCTCCTATAGCAGACAAAGTTAATACACAGCTTTGTAAAGTATGTAGCTTGATTGGCAGGGGTTTAAATCTGTTAACATCTATCCATCAGACACTTATGACAGACTGTAGTAGCTTAGATGAGAAATATAGATATGGCACAGTAAAAAGGCCAATTTTTTATGTCTCACAATCCATATTAGAAGAGCTTTAACCATTACAATAAGATTGTGATGTAAATCCTTCAAGTGTATTCTTCATGACATGACCAGTATTTTTATTTCTGTGGTGTCAGTGATTGATATGCAGCTCTCTGACATAATTCTTGGCATATTTCTGAGACTGGCTAGATGCATATATTGAGTATGTCAGTGATTGCTCACACAGTTTGGTTGCCCTGCACTGTGAGACCCTGCGTCAGTGGAATACTAAAGTGCTTTCAGCTACACTAGTTCCCCTCAGCAAAAGTTTCATCCTGTGTGTTGACCATCCTCCAATCAACCCAAGGCTGTCTCGTTGCCCTGCACTGTGAGACTCTGCATTGGTGGAACACTAAAGTGCTTTCAGCTACACTAGTGTATGCTAGAGTTGTATTTAATCTGTCCTCTAAACGGAATACTCTTTCCCCTTTCATTGTACGCGTGCGCACTACTGGCTCCCCCTCCCCCCCTATTTTTCTCTTCCTATTGTACTCCTAGGACAATTACTTAAAACTACTTTCTGTTAGAAAAAGTTTACCTAAGTATCTGCAGCCCATACTTCAATTGTTTTTTTTGTAGAAGTGGTGGTCCTTTTCACCACACTGTACTAGATTAGTAGCATAAGATTTGCAGTTATTAGGAAGATGCTGCACTACACTGACCTGGAATTGACTTAGCTTTGTTTTCCTGTTTTCTTTTGAGCAGCTGGCCTAATCCAGTTTTTCTGACTCACAACATTGTATTACTTTGTGTCTACCTCCCTCCCCAACATTGAACCTGCACACCTCCCTCCCACTCCTGCTTAATTACAGAGGTATAAAAAAAAACTGTTGTAGAAAGGTACCATCTTTTGACTTAGCTTTTCTGCCTTGCTTCATAGGAATCCCCAGTAGTGTGCTCGCATGTAAGTACTACCTGCTATTGTTTTTGTTTGTGATTCTTATTGTTATTTTTGTAAAGATCATCCTAAGGGGATCTTGCAGTGTTTCTGTAACCACTCTGTCTCCCCAAGAACTAACTTTAAATGTGTATGTACCCTATTGTAAAATAAAAATATATCCTATACCTACCGCTGTTGTATATTAACCCTTCGTGCATTTGTTAGCAGTCTACCATGGATTTTATATCTCTTTACTCTCCTAGGCTCTTGCCCCTTCCTCTGAGTGCTCATAGCTTACCATTGTACTTACTCAGTTAGGACAGCAGGTGGCATTGTTCAATCACTACCTATCTTTTAATACAAGACAAAAGTACTGTAACTGTTCTATTAATTTACCCCTACCCTGTTTTACCCCTATTAATACTTACTATATTCTACTAAACTGTCACTGCCCTGTTTTCAGCTCCTACCCCCTGTCAACCCCCTGCATCCTTCTAATTTGACACACACATATTGCCTTATGTCAGTGCCTCCTTACCTCTGAGCTAGTTTTCAGCTTCACTGATAACTTTTCACTGGCTTTCTTCCTTGTCCTTGGATCTACCCACTCCATTCGCCCTGTGGGCTCACTCTGTTCCCCTACCCTGCCCGCAATTCCCACCTGCCCCCACTACTCCTACTTTTATTTCAACCACTCCCCACCCACTCAAGACAACCATCCAGTCCAAGTCTTCCCCTCTTTACCCCTCCCCTTTCACCCACAGTCAACCATCCAATCCAAGCCTTTCCCCTCTTTAGCCCTCCTCCTTCACCCACAGTAATTAAATACATCAGTAATTAAATACATCACTCTTTCACTACCCCCTCACCCCACAACTCTTCTCTCCACCTACAAATCCTCTCATATTAAACTACCTTTTTCTACCCATGCTTTCCTTACTGTTCCTAACACACCGAACCCCCATCTCCCTCCTACTACTACTAACAACTTTATACCATGCCAGCTCCTATACCTCCAATCAGCTTCCACTCTCTACTCCTTACCATACTCCCACACAAAGCCATCTCCTCCCACACACAAATAATCATTTATTTTCCATCTCCTCCTCTCTGTTTCAGCTCAACCCTCTGCACCTTCTTAATCCTAAAATTATTTCCACTATTGCTAAGACACTTACTCTTAAACAAATACTAGAACATCCAAAATACCCTAAATCCAAACTAAAATACACTAAAATAACTTCCTTCAATAACCTCATCTTAGCTGGAGACATTCACCTCAACCCCGGACCTAACCCACCCACAAATAACAAGTACCCTCCCCCTTCCTCTAACCTTTCATTCCCCTACAATACTCTAAAATTTTTCACACTCAATGCCCAGAGTCTCAACAACAAAGCACATCAATTTCAAGTATGGCTAAGTCATAACCAACCTGACATTGTAGCCATCTCTGAAACTTGGCTGAGACCCCACATCTCTGACTCTGAAATCCTACCCTCTGGACTTCACACTCTTAGATGTGATCACCCAAAGAAAAAAGGCAGATGTGTTCCAAATAAAATTACCAACTCTGGCACCATCTGTGACTCTATTAGTGACCACCTCCCAGCTTTCATTTACCATGCAACCACCTCCAATCCACACCAACATCAATATATTCAGACCCACAACCTTAGTAAATTTGACCCCAAAACCTTCTCTAACTATCTAAAACAAATGAATTGGAACATTCTAAAAACCCCTCCACTCGATAAAGCCATAGACCACTTTAATTCTACTTTCCTGGATGCTTTAAATTCCCTAGCTCCGCCAAGGAAAAAAAGAATAAAAACTATAACTGCCCCTTGGCTAACCAAAGAAACAAAGCAGATTATGCATCAAAGAGACAAATCCTGGAAGCTTTACCAAAAGAATAAACTTCCCAGAACCCTTCTCCAATATACACAGCTCTGTAACTTTGCAGAAAAACAAATCTTCAAAGACAAAAAATCCTACTACTCTAAGCTCCAGTCCAACCATTCCCAAAACCCTAGGCTTTTTTGGAACTCCATAAACTCACTCCTCAACCCAGGCTCCAAAAATAACCCTATCCGGACCCAAGTAAATCTGGCCTCAAATTAGCCTCACTATTCAACTCTTTCTTCATAGAGTCAATATACGACCTAACGAAAACTTTTCACAATGACCCATCTCGCCTACATTCCACCTCATCTAAGTCCCCAAATAATTTCCTCCCTATGTTTGAGCTTAAACCTGTCTCCACTAACTACATAAAAAAACTTCTATCCAAACTTAAACCCTGCTCCAATACACCTGACACCATCCCCTCTTCCTTTCTTAAGTCTGCTGCCGATGGTATAGCTCTCCCAATTAGTATCCTAATTAATAGATCCATAAAGGAATCCTATGTCCCTAAACTCTAGCATTCCACCTTTATTCTTCCTCTCCACAAGGGAGGCAAAAACACTAACAGTTCAAACTTCTGCCCTATAGCTCTTCTCTCTCCATTCTCCAAAATCCTAGAAAAATGCATCCACCTCCAACTTATGCCTTTTCTGACTAAAAAACAACTTCTTACCCCTACCCAACATGGCTTTCAACCAGGACATAGCACCATAACAGCTCTGCTCTCATTCTTAAAAACTGTCAATCAAGCCTGAGATTCTGGGAACTTAGTATCCACAGTGCCCCTAGATCTCTCTAAAGCATTCGGTACTGTTTCCCATAAGCACCTTTTAAGTCACCCCTCAAACCTAAATCTCTCCCAAAACACTCTTTCCTAGTTCTTAAGCTATCTGTCAGATAGATCTCAGGCTGTGAAAATGAAAAAAATGGCACCTCACCTTTCTTACCCACCCCTACTGGAATACCACAGGGGTCCATCCTCAGACCAATGCTGTTTAATAGCTTTATCAGTAACTTTCACTCTGCTATTCCTAATGCCAAAGTCATCCAATATGCAGATGACTCTACATTTGTCTGCTCTGCCTCTAACCTCCTTGAACTCCTGTCTAAAACTCAGACTGCCTTTTTAACTACTGAGATCTGGATGCACCAAAATCACCTTTCTCTCAATGCTAACAAGTCTAAAATACTACTATTTACACCCTCAAAATATTTCACTTTGGTAAAAATTCCTTCCAAGTCCTTAGCCAAAGCAACTCTCCGATAGACGTTTTTCCCTTTGCCAAACTACTCAGTGTAACTATAGATGAAAACCTCAAGTTTGACATCCATATTCAGCAAAATATAAAGAAATCCCACCAAAAACTAGGTATGCTATACAGGAACAACCACTTCCTCTCTACCTCTACCAGGCATACTCGGTGCTCCTCTTACCTCCTTCCTTCCCTTCTGTACGGCGCCCCGCTACTAACTAACCTATCCTCTTCCATCACTTCCAAACTTGAAAGCTGTTATAACAAAATTTCTAAATTTGCTACCAAAGCCAAACATTCCACTCATCACTGTGTTACCTTCCAATCCCTCAACTGGTTAGAAATCACAAATTACCTGGACTTCCTCTGGCTCACTACAGCACATAAACTAATATTTAATCCATCCAAAGGCCCCTCTCTAACATCCTTCCCCCATACACCCCAAATAGAACTCTCAGATCTGAACACCAAAACTTAATTACTGTCCACAAACCTAAAGGTTCTTCTGGACAACTTCTCCTCTCCATCTTCTTAGGTAAGAAATGGAACTCTCTCCCTCCCACAGTAAGGGTATGTCAAACACAAACAACTTCAAAATTCAGCTTTACACCTACCTCTCCTCCAAATGGAAATGTTACTGTATTCTTCCTACCTAGAACTCTTTAACAAAACCTCCTGGGAGGGTATCCTCCTGAGTTCCTAAGCACCTTCTAGCTGGCGATAACCTTCTATAGCTAATTCCCATACAATCTCATACTCTGTAAATATTGTAAATAACTTTTGACTTTTGACTTTAACTGTGTGAATTTGTTAAAATGTATCTGCACAATATTTTTCCACTATGGGCAATATTGCTCGCGCTTTGTATTATTTGATATGTATTTGTACTTGTACTTTTATTTTTATTTTTATTGGACTGCTGTCTTTAGTGTAATCTGTTTCATGGAGCTTTTCTCCCCGGGCCTCCACTGAAAATTGGCTCTTTGGGCCCAGTGAACTTCCCCGGTAATCAAACTGGAAATAAATAAATAAATAAATAAATAAATAAATAAATAAAGTATTGCTTGTCTTCATTCAAACATTTATGTATTACTGTAATTTATTTGTTCCCAATGTAGAGGGTTATGGGACATAAAGGCTTATATAAAATGTATGTCTGTATGGAATGCTGCAAGATCATCAGAGTGAGTGAGTGAACCTGTGTTGTGAGATTTGGTTGTGTGTTTGTGTTGTTTACTAGCTTTTATGGTAGACTTTTTGTAATTCCTTGTCAGCATGCCCAGCATGATGAAGTAGATATGCACCATTTCGCAAAGAGAACTTTAAGTAATGAATCTTATAAGATATTAGCATTCACTTGTCAATCTTTGTCAAGATTTAATTAAATTAGTCTCTGGGATATTGGCTTTGCAGATGTCCATGCAATGGAGTTAGTGATCTACAGGTAAGGATAACAACATTTCTCCTAGGGCAGTGTACATTTGCTGTATGTGCAATTATATCTACTACAGGTGAATTACTAATACACATTGATGAATCACCAGGGTGTGTTGTATGCTAATGTAATGTCATATCGCTATTGCTATTGCTGTTAAGATGGCTCACTTTAGGGCTTTATATATACTGCAGTATATACTGCATTCACATCTGTACTTTAATACATTTAATCAAGTCAGCAAGTCAGATGTGGCACTTAAACCAGACATGACACATGTCATACCACTGATTACAGGAAGATAAAATGCATCAGAGCTGCAAATAATTGTAACCTAACATTTGCTATTTCTGCCCATTTACTTATATATCACTGCATAATGCTGGCATGCATTTTTATTTTACCCATGTCATGTGTGGGCTACCTGTCATTTGTGATATACACAAAACAGCCTATGTAATTGTTATACATCATGACATTTGGAAGCACAACCCTTTTATAGGTTCATAAGTTCATAGGTGTTTATTAGGCTATATTAGGCTAATGACCAAAAGGGCCTTTTTAAGCCTAGCCATAGATCTCAAATCTCTGACAAGTTCTGATACCCTTGATAAGTGTAATCATGGGCCTAGGAGATGAACCATTTACAGGCTACCTGTTTGCATCAGAGACATAGGTGCCAAACCAGGGATGAATTTTCAGTTTCCCATCCAATTGTCCAAGTTGCACTTGAATTGGATTAGGGAGGAACTCTGCTTCACATGGATGGGGAGCCTGTTCCATAGATGGGGTAGTCTCTGGGATACATTTCTATCTCTCCAGCAACTCCTATTTATATCATAGGCGAGGTTTAAGTCTTTGGAATGGGTAATTCTGGTACTGTTTGTTTTGTGGATATGCAGGAGGTCCATCAGAGTGGGGTCTAACAATGGCCTGTATGCCAGGCATAGATCTCCCCTCAAAACCCTGTAGGAGACAGAATATAGTGACAGGGTCTTGAGGCAGTCTGCATAGTACATATTACTTATGCTCTGTATTCTTTTAATGAGGAACCTCTGTGGGTGTTCCAGTTGGTGGATATGCTTATTTAGGTACATTCCAAAGGAGGTATTATACTCAATGATAGTTCTGACAAATGAGGAATACAGTGGAACAATGACTTCCTTAGACTTAGATGCTATACATTTGTTTATAAGTTGTGCAACATAGAATGATTTCCTCACCACTGTAGACACAGTGTCAGTGGACTTACTACACTTGACTTATACCTTGAGCTATGTACATGTTCGAATATGTTCCTTTAATGTGACTTGTTTTGCATGTATGTATGTATGTATGTCACATCTGTGACAGAAATGGTAACTTGTAAATCAGATAATTATTCTGTTTATATCCAGGTCAATGTGACACGTCTGTTATGTGTCAGGTCCTTCTGTATTTTGCTGCATACATACATGTCTCTAACTTTCTAACATTCACAACATGCAAGCATCTTAACAAAGACTTTTTCCTCATCACTTAATAGCAATAGTGTTATAATTGCACAGGTGACTGTGATTCTTCTCAATATATCTACTTTTGCAGAGGCTTGTACATGGCCCTAAAAAACACATCACTATTGTTTCCATCATACAGGACAGCCTTACAGTTCTTTAACCCATATATGTGTTCCATCAACAGTCGTGTGGATGTGATTTGTTTTACCTTTGATCTCTCCAACAGTATACTTTCCAATGGCAGAGTACTTCAACATGCTTGCCAGACATGTTTAGACAGGCATTCTCAGTAAAATAATTTCAGAAACACAAATATTACTGAGTGCACCAATGAACATGTATAGTGGCAACTGTGAATGTACATATTGTGACTGGTATTATAATACTGTTTAGCATTTGCATTAATATAAAATACATGCTTGGCTCAAACATGTTAAAAAGTAATAGCTTCATAGGTTCATATGAAATTACTAAGCTAACGGCTCAAAAGTCCTTGCAGGCCTAGCCAGTTTTACCCTGATTTTACCCAATTTTGTATCCCTAGGGGAAAGATAACAGGGGTCAGCAAGCAGGGTTTAAACTATTTTTAAAGATTACCTTTGTCCATAAATGACATGGGTGTCACCACAGGAGTGAATTTGTGATTTCCTATTTGATCTTGAAAATGTTCAGGAAAAAGCTTTTCTTCTTGTGAATAGGAAGCCTATTCCAGAGGAGGGGCAATCTCTGGGACACATGCCTGTTTTGCCAGCAAGGTCTATTGATATCAGAGATAAGGTTTAGATCTTTGGAGTGGGTAACCCTAATGCAATTAGTTCTGAGAATATGCAACATTTCCATCAGGGCTGGGTCAGACACTGCCTTGTAGATAAGTTTTGCTTATAATATGAAAGGTAATTTATCCAGTTTTTTGTAATTTTACGCTTGCAAACAAGATCTGATGTACACACTGGTGCACGATGGGATAGGAGATTAGCCTCAAGCTGGTTGAAGACCTTGAGCTACAAAAAAACGGCTGAGTCAAAGCCGAGGATTGGCTCCAAACCCATCAGTTAAGAATGAATGGCGAGATGGACAACTCACATGGAACATTATGGTAAGAACATAACTTATTTTTTTACAACATCGAAGCTTACAGGCCAATCAGAAAAACACACAATAAGCTTTCAGCCAGCAGCCCCTAACTCAGATAGGTTTACTGCAGCACACTTCTGCCACAAGAGTGCAGACAGAAAACCCTCCTAATGTAAAATACTGTTTTTTTAGAGCTCAAGTGCAGGAAAACCACACAGTCTAGATACTACTGTCCTTTAAAACTAGCAGACACAATGAAATTATCTACTGCAGCAGCAGCGGAAACAGTTCAGCTTTGAAACTCTTCCAAAGTGAGAAAAATGTAACAATTAATTACAAGATTTTTATGAAATACAGTAAAATGAATGATCAGAAGTACAAAATGATACTTATTTTTGTTCTTTTAGCAGCAGGCGGCTTTAGATGTAACAGATTGTCTGTAACTCTCAAGCAAAGTAACCAAACCAAGAGCAGCTCTGAGGAAACGAGCCCCTTTCTTTAGTAACAAGTGACAGGTAATGGCAAAGATGTGAGCCTTTCTAATGTATATGACAGAACAGCTGTAAAGTTCATTTATTCAGGTTTATGCACCTTGAAGTGAAGAATAAAGCTTTAATATTGGTTAACACAAATAATTTCTTGTATACACATCTGATATGAAATAACTACAGTAAATGCAAATATCTCCTAATGCATATGCTATCATTTCTGTTATCTCAGCATTTTATTAACATTTATATCACATTACTCCCCTTTGTTACATTGTTGCTTTGTATCCCTCTCACATCCTTTGTCAACATGTCCATTTGTATTTATGTACATGGGACAATAAAGTTAACAGGGTTTTTATTAAATCAATATAAATTAATTTATGTTAAAAAATTTATTTTTGAAATAATCACATTTTAATTATCTGAGTTGCATTTTTTGTTTAGTGTATCCTGCTTCTTATTTCTGATCTCATTCCATTATCTGATCGTATTTTCCATGTTTAACTTCCCCTGCTTCTTATTTCTGGATTACTCCCAATATATGAGTACAATTTTCATGTATAACTTCCACTACATCTCAATTATTTAATATGTAACATTTGTTTACCAGGAAAGTCCAACTGGGACAGAGCCCATTTTCAGCAGAGGCCTGGGGAGAAATGCATGTCTTTGGAATGTGGGAGGAAACCCACACAAATACAGGGAGGATACGCAGACTCCGCACAGAAGGCACCCCAGCTGAGAATCAAACCAGACAACCTCTTGCTGTGAGAAAACACCACTGTACTGCCCTTGTTTTAATAAACTTGCTCTTGGTTTATATTAGTTGTCCCCATGTGTTTGCTTAATAGGTTGGCCTACAGACAACAACTTTTGTTTACATTGTGTACTTGAACTTCCATGCTCCATTTTTTGTACACTAGCACTTGTGCTAGCCACAAAAGGTGATAGTAAACATGCAGGTGTCTTTAGCAATATGTATATTTAATGAGCTCTGTTGCTCATCATGCTAACGAAAAGTAATCATGTAGGCTTAAGACGAAGTGCACATGCATATTAATGAATCTCAGGTAATATCTTTTAGAATAGCTTACTTACTGCAGTGAATCAAACTAAGTTTCATTTGCAATTGAACTGCATTTTATTATTAATTATTTTTTATTATTATTATTATTATTATTATTATTATTATTATTATTATTATTATTATTATTTTAGACACCAGCTGTGTAAACTTGGCTTTAGACAATTGTCACTGTTTAAGTGACACCCTGACCTCAGGTGCAAAAATGGGAAATGGGAAAAAAGGGTTGTGGACGGATGGGTGGATGGATTTATTTAATTATTTATTATTATTATTATTATTATTATTTTATTTATTTATTTTTGCAGCTGCAGTACTTGTAAGAATTAGTCTTGCACTTATGACAGAGAAACACAGCCTGATTTTCAATTATGTTTACAATGTAATTAGATGGTGTTTGAAGTTGCATAAACAGCTTTAAACATTTCTTAGTGTGTAGTGCCCTGAAACTGTAAAAGTAAATCTACTTTTATAAACAGCTCCTCCCCCATTCTTTACAAACTTCATGCATGCGCTGCCTGCAATAGACTGCTGTCAAGAAAAGTAACTTTGACTGGGGGAAGGATATGTCTAGCATGAAATAAAATCCAGCCAAAAGTTCTAATAAAATAATACTGAAGATGAGTGCAGGTCAACAGTATAAACTTACTGGTCCTGCATTCAGATTCCCAGAGTTCATTTTGCAGCCGTGCCATAATGGCTAGAACCTGCCCTTTGTGCATATTCTGTAAATGTACAGTTATCAGCTGTGCCAATTTTTCAGAAGACTTTCTTCAACACAAAAAAAATTATTGCTAGGAAGACAAATGTTGGAATATGACATATTAGCAGCTGGCATCATTCAGCTTGAGTGTACACTGCTGATTAAAGAAAGACCACTGACATGAAGCAACTATTAGACTGGCTGCAGCTGTTCCAGTCCCAATTTCTCCCAGTAGGAGATGCTCAACAGTAGAGAAGCTTGGGAAACAGACATACACCAGTTCAAAAATGAAAAACAAGCAGCATGCTGTGCTATAACTATTAAGGCTCTAATTCATTATATGTAATCTGAGTGGGTTTCACACAGCTGCAGCTAATAACTGTAAAGTTAACCGACGTCTTGAAGTTTTGACTATATTTAATGCAAACTCTTTATCCATGATGTAGAAAGAGTTTAAGTATTCTCTAACACTGAAACATAACAGGAAATCAACATTGCGTAAAGTTACGTTTTGTACACTTTGCAAACATTACTTTTCCAGTTTGTTGACCTCAGCTGATAACATACAGGGGGATCTAAACAGCACTTCATTTGATCACATATTTTGTACAAGAAAGCAATAATAATTATAATAATAATAAGAAAATATACTTGGATGCTTTTTTTTTCAGTCATGGAATGTAAAGCTTAGGCTATTTCAGTTACCCCAATCAAACCACTACTGCTAACAAAGACACACATGTTTATGGTAGACGGAAGCCAGATACTGTGAAAATCCCATTGTATTTGCCATTTTCAAAGATGCTATGTTTAAAAGGGACTGTACATCCTTAGCTGACTAAAATATAAAACGTTGAAATAATGTTCAAAGGTCATCTCTGGCTGAAGCAAATAAGAGTGGCTGCTATACTGATAAATGATTGATAGGCTGGCCCAGCACTGAAGTTTTGTAATTAATCTCTGTGGGAATACATTCAGAAAAGCAGAAAAAGATGTTAAAAGGCTGCTGCAAATGATCACTTAAATCAGCTTCAGTACAAATCCGATACAGTTCAAGATATACACAAACCAAGTTGAGGAAAGTCTTCTTGAAACTTTTCAAACAGTCCTAAACAATAAAAAAAAATGAGGTGAGCTCTAACCACCATGTAGTTTAAAGCCAGAGATGGCCTTTGCAAGATCAGCAATAATGGCATTAGAAAATGAAAGGCCCAGGGTAATCTGCAAAGCGTTGCTTCTCGGGAAGCATACCACTCAACCTCTTAGTAGCAGAAATTTGGACAGAGTCAAAAATAATGGGGGGACAAAGTTCCCAAAACAGGGACAAATTTTAAATATTGCTCTTATAAACTTAGATGCTAGAATAAAAGCTTTCCTGTTACCATGCATTTTCTGGAGTATATGAAGTCTGAAACTGAAACGTCTTTCATTGTTTAATGATTTCAATCCTCGCTGATTTGCCAGAAAACCATAAATGTTATGAGGAACAGACCAAAAATATGAGGCATCAATCTGGATATTCTGCAAAAATCTGGACAGTTGAGAAGCCTGGAAGTAAACTGTAAATCAGCACTATAAAGAGTGTAACTAAAACTCAATCCAGGCAATGGTGGCATCGCCAACAGACAAGGCCACCCACTGTGAAACTTGAACATCTTCAAAGTGAAACCAAGAAAAACCTGAGTAAAGACATAGTAGAGACCATGATAACAAGCAGAAACAGCAGCAATGATAGAGCAAATGTTTCACAGCATTGGATTGTAGGACTGGTCACTGCAGGGCAAGTTGAAAGAAATTAGAACTGAAACTGGAACAGATTAACAATATAGCAAACCCTGACCTTGGAGTGAACTACTCTGCCATAAAATAGGGGGCATTTTTTTTTTCTTTTTCTCTTTTTTTTTTTTGGAGGGGGGGGTGCAGCATAATATATAACTAAATGCTTGGTAGCATTTTCCAAACAGGGAAATCAGGGAAGTGGTACAGTTGGCTACAGTGTTAGGAGAAGGCCAATAACCTGAAAGATGATATATGTACAGTTAAAAAAAATCTCAGTTACACCTCTGCCAGATAAAGTTTCAAGACAGCATGCCTTTTTGATACTAAGAAAAAGTCTAAACGAATGACACTGAGGCAGTGTGACTTCTGTGCCACCACTGACATGAGTATGTGAGTGGATCCAAGCCACTGATAAGTTTGACTAGGTGGGCCAGGTGGTGCTCCTGCTGTTACCTCACAGTAGGAGGCTGTATGACTCCGGATAACTTGCACAAATTCACAAACACAGCTCCATTTTCAAGTACACACTGAGAAGGCAAGTGATTGCCTGCTGCAGCGTAAAGACTTTTGGTTCTTCTCTGCTTATTATCATGAAATACTATGCTACCCAGCCTTAACAATGAGCAGCCATTAGGCACTGACCTCAAAGATTTCAGGATGATCACCTTGCAAAGGGTCACATTGTGGAGATCCAGAGTTGTGGCTACTGCAGGCATCTTGGAAACAGGAAGAAGCATAAAAAAATCAAGACAGAACTAAAATGAAAAGCTAAAATGCACTTATCCTATCTGATATTCAGAAAAATTGCATTTATCAAAGTATATACAAGTAAACCATAGCAAAATATTTCAAGTCTTTTTTTCTTAGTTTAAATTCTAACACATCTCAGTTTGCAAAATAAATGTTTTGGCACAGTAGCACAGTAAAACATGCTGCAGCCTCACAGGAAGAGGATATTGTGTTCAGCTCCTGCTGGGGTACCTTCCATGTTCCTCCTTTATCCATATTGGCTTATTCTAGTTACTCTGGTTACAGAATCATCTTAAAAAGACACAAGTCAGTGAATTGGCATTCTCCACATTGCCTGTGCATGTGACTGTAGTGTGCGAGTGAATGTGTGTGAGTCTGTGCATTCTAGAACATGCTAGCACCCAGGCCAGAATGAGTTTCAATGTCTTGCACTCATTGGCTTTAGGGACAGGTTCTGGCTTCTCTGAGTCCTTGTAAAGAATAAAGTAGGTCATTAGACAATGGATGGATGGATGGAAAATATGTCATGGTATACATGGACTTTACCTGAGGGCTGGGGAAGAGGATTAGAACTACACTCACAGGACTGCTTTCTAGAAATTGTGGTAACTGTGTATTATGCCTGCATAGAAAAAGTTGTAATCCCAACTCCCAAGTGGTGTGTGTGTGTGTACGTGTGTGTGTACGTGTGTGTGTGTGTGTGTGTGTGTGTGTGTGTGTGTGTGTGTGTGTGTGTGTGTGTGTGTGTGTGTGTGTGTGTGTCCTGGGCTGTGCATCCGTGTATCTGGGTCTGTGACTGCTATCTGTGTATCTGTGTCGGCGCTCACACACATGCATTTCCCCAAAGCAAACACAATACACAGCTGCTGTACTTGCTGTACAGGTGCAACTTCACCAATGCTGGCTAACATCCCTGTCCATCAGAAGAGTCTTTCTTGTAGCTCCAGCCAAGCTTCTGTGATCCAATACAGGCATTATTATATAATGCAGCGATAAAGGAATGGCAGCAAACTAGTTGTGTGAGTACTGTATGTTTTGCAATGAAAAAGAAGATATAACACATGCCACACAGCTCTAGAATACATACTTTACCACTCTCACAGTTTGAACTACGATAACATCCACAAACCATGAAGCTCTACCTAAAACCTGATATCAGAGGTCAGTTAGTGTCATGATTTGAGTAGGAAAAACAGCACTTGAAGGAAAGTAGACATATTATTTGTTATAAAGAATGAAGATGCAATTCACTCGCATTAGATTTTCCTGGCTATTCAGTCAGTGTTGGATGAATCACATAGTGGTTCTCCAAGGCAGTCCCAGAATAAGATGCCTTCTAAGTAGAATCTGCATATAGTCTGAGCACATGAAATTTTTATCAAGTGTTATGGCATCATCCAACACATAATAACACAAGGAATGCTAAATTGGTGATTGTCCAGAAATTTGCCATCCATGTGCATGTGTCTGTGAATAACCATTGCTTGTCTTCTGGTATACAATTGGTGTCTTCAACAAGCTTGAAAATGCCAAAGTTGGTATCACCTAATGGGTGGGTGGCAGGGGTGGATAAATTATTATTATTTTTTTATGGTTAATAATGCACACAGAAGTACTTTATTCTTAATTATTAGCTGTTTTTAGAAGTCTTGATTTGCCCTAAATTTTATCTGCTTGATCCCAAATGAAGAACTTAAGTCAATGCTGCAACATGTCTGTATAGAGTGGGGCCACCCCTGCATCCAGGCTTGGAATAAAATTTCTATCCATCCCCCCATGATGAAATGTTTTGCAATAAACTTTTCAACATTTGTTCATTTCTCATGCTTTGTGACAAAAGTGTCCCATACTTATGGATGCACAGGGCCTTGTTATGTTGTACCATTTTCTGCACATCTGAAATGCAAATACCATTTGGGGCTCAAAGCAGCATTTAAAATGTTAATCCCTCAGTCTCTAGCTCATGATGCCCATAGGTTCTTAGGTTCTATATGTAAGTACTAGTCAATCAGTATGCAGACAATTGCAAGACTAAATAATGTTGCCTATTCAAATGTTCCCTCCAGTTTCAAGGAAGGCAAGACAAGATAAACAGGGGTAGACTCTGAGGCTGCCCATATGCTTATCTAGGTTTACCTTAAAGGTGGAAAGTTGCTACTTTGCCTGATGTGTAGTGGAAACATCATTGCAAGGTGAAGGATACTTTATGATATAAATCTATCACACCAATATGTCTTATTTACCTGTTGATGAAGGTTTAGTTTTACTTTAATATATACAGCTATCACACCAATATGTCTTATTTATCTATTGATGAAGGTCTAGCTCCTTTAACCTGGTTTTTATGGTATCATATGTTCTGTGAAGGAATAGGAGGTCAAAGAGGGTTAGATCCTTGACTTGAAAGGGTAGACAAAGATCACCCCATAAGAGGCTATAAGAGACAAGGTAAAGAGAGAGGGCTGCCATTCTTTTTTATGGCAAGTTATATTTTCAATTATGAATCTTTGAGCTCTTACAAGTTGAGTAGAATGTTTAGAGAAATATATGGCAAAAGGTGAATTATGTTCAGTAATAGACCCAGTGAAATATGAGCAAAGGTGCATTAAGACGTATTTGGCTCTAATGGAGATGATTTTGGAAATTAGATGAGCCAGACAGAAGGCTTTCTAAACTACTGAGCTGAAGTGATGGTCAGGCTGTAAGTAATAATCAACAAAAGTGCATAGATCCCTTAAAACAGTGACTGATTTGAGGGGTGTATCACCTTCATGGCATGTGAAAATGTTGTTTTGTTTACCAAAATAAAGTGTATTCTTTTTTTCACAATTAATTTGAGAGCATTGTCCTGTCACCAATTATTAACATGGTCTACCCCTTTTGGAGCAGATATGAGTAACTGGAACATCAACTAACTACACCTTCTTTACAGTCATCTTCAAACATAGATTACCATAGGCCATGAGTGTTATTATGAACGTTTGAGAAATAGATGCTAAATAGAAGAGAGCCAATACCAAGCTCTGTGGTTCACACTTGGTAATGTGTTTGCTTTCAAAAGTGGTATCCTGTGACTCTGTCCACATGGTTTCTGTCAGACAACAGTTAGCTGTCCACCACACAACTTAAGGATTTATATTCACATTTACAACTCTGTCAATAATGCTTACATGAGCAATAGTGTCAAAGGCCTTGGACAGGTCTAGATATGCTGTATGTGCTGCATGACCACTATCCACTGCATTGCTTACTTTTTCACAGAAATTAATAAGGTTAAAGAAGCAGGAACTTCCTTTGATAAAGCCAAAGTGATAAGGTTCCAGTGTCGAGAGATTAATGAGGTCCTGATGTAATGCACTCAATAACTTTACATATTAGGGTAGGAGAACTAATGGCTCAGTAGTTATCAGGGTCTATAGTTAACAACCCTTGTATAATGGCATTACCATTGCTACTTCCAGGCTTCAGAAATGTAACTAGTGGAGAGGCTTAGATTCAAAAGGTGAAGGAGGGTTCAGCTAGGCCATGTTTGCCACTGATAATCAAGCAGCCTGGTAATTACCAGGGTTCATGGAAGAGGTGATTTAAGCTTCTGAGAGTGCGAGACAACTAGTTCCATAGTAATTAAAGGGAGTGACTGGGATTATGGAATTTGTGGATCAGCTATAACAATAGCTAGACTAAATGTGCACTACATTTCTCTGCCCAGTTATTAGCTGCCTCCATTGGATCTGCATGTGCAGTATTATTGTGGACTAGCTCTGAATATCGTTAGGTGTTAGCTCATAGCTTCCTGACATAGTTAAAGAAAGATTTATAGTTATTTTTGGTTTCAGTGGCTATTTCAAGTTCATACTTAGCTTTGAACTTCTTAATGGACCCCTTAAACTCTTTACTAGTTTGCTAAAGTGTACTACTAAGGTAGGGAGAATTAGACCTCTTATAAGCATTAAGCAGTTTCTTTCACTTGTTATATACTTTATCCTGGTGTTCCACCATAGGGGTTTGTTTTTAAATCTCTCATTAGTTTTGGTGCAAATAGGGACTGCCTTATCAATACAACTATTTAATTGACAATAGAAGTCCGGATCATGGGCAGCACTTTTAGTAATGGGATCCATTGGTGGGATATTACAGTGAAATTTGTTTAGGTTATTAAGAAAGTGATGAAAGCTTGTTTTCAAGAAGCCCCTAAACACAGAAGTATTTACAGTTAAGTTATTTATTTATTTAATGACATTTGTTGACCAGGAAAGTCCACTGGATCAGTAACCCATTTTCAGTGGGGGCCCGTGGAGAAAAGCTCCAATTACAGACCACATTTTTTACAAAAAGATAATATTTAAAAGTCTACAAACATTTTTATACATTTCCTAGTGATTAGTGATACACAGAGTAGATAGTTTTATACAATTTGGTTAGGTGTTAGTAGTACGCATACAGTATTTTTAATGGCATTCATTGTATACAGGGAAAAAGGCAGTAGATGCATTCGTAAAAATAGTTCATTTATGCACATCAATACATGGGACGTTTAGGATTTAGCTTAATAATGATTATAGAAACAAGACAGCAAATGAAATACCTTAACTGATGTAGAAATGTCAATGAAATTCAGGCAATTTGCAAATAATTACTTTAAATCAAAAAGAGTCATACTAGGCAGCAAAATCTTAGATTTTGTTTAAGGTGGTCTATAGTTCTGGGCATGAAGACAGATTAAATTGTTACAAAAGTGGCTTTTTAGGGTAAATTTGAAGGTTTTTATGTAATCAAGATGTGCAATAGAAGGGGGTAGGGCATGCTATAATTTTGCTATGGAGTGAAAGTGCAAACCTTGTCCAGCTCTGTTGTTGGGTTTTGATATGGTTGAAAGCTGTTTATTAGTAGACCAAAGATTCTAGGAGGGGATGTAGGACTGTAGGACAGAATGATGTGAAAGACAGTTTTCTGGGCTGTGTACTAGTTTATGAGCAAGAGTTAGTTGGGTGTAATGAAGGTAGTGGGGGAATTCTAACCATTTCAGTTATTTAATGGCTTCGCAGTGGTGAGTGTGGTTTGGTAGGCCAAAGGCAAATTTTGCAATTTTATAATAACATGATTGTAGTTTGTTATTTAGAGATGTGTGAAGGTTGGTAAAGATGGGGGAGCCATAGAGAAGGGAAAGGAGTAGGAGGGTATTTGTCAGTTTAATTTATGTGGGTTTATCCATGTAGAGTTTATGACCCACGGTGGTGGTGCTGTGGTAGCATTGTCACCTCACAGTTAGACATTGCCAGTTCGATTCTCAGTTAGAGCGTCTTCTGTGTGGCGACATGCGTGAATGGGCATTCCTTCGTTGAAGGTTGTGCATTAGGCCCGGCAAGCCAGCATGTAAAAATCTACTGCCAATCATTAGCAGACCGGAGTTCTGCTGTGGCGACCCCTAACCGGGAAAAGCTGAAAGACACAACAACAACAACATCCATGTAGAGTTTATGTCTGTATAGTTTGCCTAGTTTAAAATGTGTTTGTTTATTGTATTAAGAATATGTTGTTTGAAGGATAGTTTGTCATCTATAGTAATGCCTAATAATTTTGCTGTCTTCACTACTTCAATTTCAGTCTTGTTTTGGAAGTAAATTTTTAAAGTCCTGTGGAGGTAGTTTAGATGAAAATAGTAGCAGCTTTGATTTTTTTGGGATTTAGTAGCAGTAGTAAGTATCGCTAGTTTTATATGAAATGGTCACTAATTTATCATATGATCATACTAAGTTACTAGGTTAATGGTCCTAGAGCTCTTGCAAGCCTAGCCAAGTTCTACCCTTATTTCCACGATCAGCACCTAATGCCCATGTCGAAGAGGGACACAGGAGGAACCCCCAGGGTGAACTTGGGGTTACCCAATGAATTGTCCAGATTGAGTTTGAAGAGGGCCAATGAGGTGCTGTGTTTGACATGAAGCGGGAGCCTGTTCCAAAGGTGTGGTAACCTCTGGGAGACAAACCTGTCCCTCCAGCAGGTTCTATTAATGTCACATACCAGGTTAAGGTCTTTAGTGCGAGTAACCCATGTACCATTTGACTTGCAGATATGCAGCATTTCCAGTAAAGGAGGGTCAGATATTGCCTTATATGCAAGAAAGAGATTGTCTCTGAGTAGTATGTATGAAAAAGAATAAAGTGACAGTGATATCACATGATCCACATAGGAAAGATGCTGAAGACCTTAAATTTTCCTTGTGAGGAACCTTTGTGTTTTCTCCAATTGCTGCAGGTGCTTGGAAAGGTACATACCAAAAGAGGCATTGTACTCAAATATTGGCCTGATGAGGTAAGAGTACAAGGAGGTTATAACTTCTTTTTTTTTCTGGAGGCAATGCCCTTACTTATGAGATGAGAAATATAGATTGCCCTTCTTACTACTGTGGAGACATGGTGATGGAAGGTAGGATTGCTATCAATCTGTGTACCCATGTCTCTCACCACTGAGTGTGTACTTAGGGTGCTGCTATTGGTGTGGTAGTTAGCAGGAACATCGCTCTTACCAAAAGGGATAATAATACATTTTTTGTATTGAGTTTAAGGCCATGACTTTGGCACCAATCATTTGGTTGTGTAAGACCGTCTTGTAGGATGTTGATATCATTTGGAGATTATATGACTGCTCCCAGTTTGTAATCATCAGCAGACTTTGTCAGCCACAGACCTTTAGTTTTTGCTTGTACTTCAGAAAAATAGATTCCAAACAGTAAAGATCCCAAGACTGATCCCTGTGGAATACCACTGGTTACAGGTCTGCTGTTGGTGGTAGATTCCCCTATTTTTACTATGTGTGTTCCATCAGTGAGTCAGTTAATGACCCATCTAATGATATGGGGGTTGATACCTAGCTGGGTAAGTTTGTCAATGATGCCTGAGTGAGGGATAGTGTCAAAAGCCTTGACTAAGTCTAGGTAGGCTGTAGGCACAGATTTCTCCTCATCCAGGGTATTGATGACTGTCTCAAAGAAGTCCACCAGGTTTTAACAGGCATGAGAAATCCAAACTAAGTAGGGTCAAATGTTTGAAAATTACCTATATTTTTGTTGATAAAGTCCATGATGATTCACTCCATGGCCTTGTAGATAAGGCTGGTCAGGATAATAGGTCTATAGTTCCCAGGGTTGGTGGAAGCACCACCTTTGTGCAAGAGAATAACAATGGCCATTTTTTATTCAGCTGGTACAAAACTGGTGCTTAGACTGATTGAAAAGAGTACCCATTGGTGTTTCTAATTCTTGTTGGAGCCCATGTAGGACACAGCCTGGCATGTTATTAGGTCCCATAGATGCTGTGTTTTTAGCCTTAGAGAGGGTGTTTATGACCTGCTCTTTAAAGACACAAGGTAGGGGACAGGTGGTAGGGATGTCATAGGGTATGTGTGGCTGAGACAGGGGAGTGTTGCTGAACAGGATAGCTATGCCCATAGACTCAGTATATGTGGGATCATTAACTACCAGTTTTTCACAAATCTGGGCCTTTCCTTTTAAGTTACAGATGTAACTAAAGAAAGCTTTATGGTTGTCCTTAGATGAGGAAGCTAATTTGGATTCATAGTTTACTTTGGAGGACTTCACAAGAAGTCTTATTTGCTTGTTTAAATTAAGGAGGGAGTGTTTCTAGTTTAGGGCCCACTCCCTCTTACTCTTATTCAGCAATTTCTTCCTCTTATTGCAAAGCCTATTAATGGCAGTTGTCCACCAGGCAGGTTTGCTCTTCCTTGAGGTACTTGTTTTGGTCCTATCAGGTATGGCTGAGTCAATGCAGTTATACAGGTGCTTGTATAAAGCATTGGTGCGGAACACAACATAGTTGCCAGTTCCATCTGAGGGGGGTGCACTGAAGCTATTTATACCATCCTGTAAGATGTTATAATCTGCTTTGGAGAAGTTCTTTTTAGTTTAGTTGTTGTTGGGGGGGGGTCAGGTGTGATAGTTACTTTGAATGAGAGTGATTTGTGGTCAGATCTCACCAGGGAAGACCTCACAGTGGGGGTGCTAGAGTGGTCCCCATATTGGTAAGCACCAGATCCCCTTGTGGGGGTGTCAACTAGCTGGTCCAGGGCATTATATTTAACGAAGTCAAGGAACCTTTGGGCAAGTGAGTTTGAGCATGAGTAATTTACCCAGTCAATGGATGGGTAGTTAAAGTTGCCCAAAACCATGGTGTTCGGATGTATCTTGATAGACTCAAGTAGATCCCAATAGGCAGAATGGGTGTCCTGATTCATGGAGGGGATCCTGTAGCTGGCAATAACCTGAATAGGTGTCCTACCAACTGTTTATTGCACCCGAAGTATCTCCAGGGAATCATACTGTTTAACCAATCTGGAGGTGTATTTATCTTTAATGAATACTGATACACTGCCTCCTTTAGTTTTCATATCTTCAGTATGTGGTCTGAATTTGTGGAAGCAGGTGTAACCTGCTATGGCTGGGGTGCTCTCCACAACCTTGAGCCAGGTTTCCGTGACTGCACAAATGTCTGCATCTTCCAAGGTGAAGACTGCTTCCAGTGCGTGTAGTTTCATGTTACAACTATTAACGTTTAGCAGCATAACCTTGAGGTTGTTTTTAGATGGAGTTTTTATGTCAGGAATTTTGTCCTTGTGACACTGTCTAAAAAAGGCACTCTGGGGGTGGCAATAGCCTTGGCCAGTAGCTGAAATTACAGGGGTGACAGATGAAGACCATCTCTGGTGAAGCACTGTGGTCTGTGAATCATGTCACCCTAGGCTGACAGATACTGGATCCCCTTAGAATGACACCAGAAACTAAGCCAATTACTGAAGTCAATTTATTTATTTATTTATTTTATTTTATTTATTTATTTTACATTTGTTAACCGAGTTAGTCTGGCTGAGCTTTTGGCTCATTTTCAGCAGAGATCCGGGGAGAAAAGCTCCTCAGGACTAGAAAACAATTTATTAAATTTTAGTAACATAGTAGTAACAACCAGCTATAGGATCTTACAAGCAGAGACCTGGAGAGAAGAAAAAGCTCCTCAGGCAATTCAATTATGCAGAGTATTAACAATTGGCAGACAAGTATGTGAGTTGTTACAAACAAGGTTTTAAACAATTAGCAGAAGAAAATGTGACTAGTTACAATATTATTTAAGCTGCTTAGAGCAAAATGAGTTAATAGTTAGGCAGATGCTTATTTAAAGTGGGTAGCATCTAGTTGTAAAGGAGTTTGGAAACACGAAAGGAAAGTAAGAATGGCTAGTAGGAGATGTAGGGGAGGTAGAGTATAGGAGATAGACTAGACAGGTAGGTTGTTTTGAGACTGTAAGAATTAATAGTGGTTGGAGTAGAGGAAGGGAAGAGGTAGAAGAGGCAGGGGAATAGTGTTAGAGATATATTAAGAGTGAGGTGGTGAAATAGGTGAAAGGATGGTGGTTTCAGGGTGGTTGGCTACAGTGACAAGACCACTTTGTTTTTAAGTATTTCCTTGTGGCTAATTTGAAACTTTTGCTATGCTGGAGGGATTTTATTTCCAAGGGGAGTTGGTGCCAGGATGTAGCTGGGTTATAGTTATAGAGAAGGCAGCCTATTTTGGTTTTGGGTTTGTAGATGTGTAATAATTCTTGATTTGAGCTGTGTAGCATCCTAGCAGGGGAATATTTGGATATGATAGCGGAGAGGCTGGGGCAGAAGGAGGGTAGATAGGGGATAGAGTGGATAATTTGTAGTTGGTATAGTTGGAGCAACTGAGGGAATTCTAGCCAGTCTAGTTGCTGTAGTGCTAAGCAGTGGTGTGACTTGTAGGTTTGGTTAGCTGCAAATCTGGTGATTTTATTATAGGTAGTTTCAAGCTTGGAAGTAAGTGTAGAATTTAGGTTTGTGAATATGTGGCAGCTGTACAGGAGTGTTGGGAGTAATAAAGCCTGGGAGAGAGTTATTCGGGCAGTGTTAGTTATGTGTTTCTTGCTACGGAAAAGGTGTCCAAGTTTCTGATGAGTTCTAATGAGTCAATCATTTTCTGTTTGTAGTGTGGCATCATCCTAGGTGAAGGTAAAATGCTGCTTAAGGCCAAGGACATAGCTGCCTGAGACACATAATCCAAGAGCTTACTCATGCCTCTCTTCATATAGCCCAGAGAGGTATGTCTCAATTAATTCACCCCAATATGGACTATGATGTAGTCATAACAGTATCTGTTGTTGAGAGACTTGAGTGCATGTGTGATATGGTGGTTCCTAGCACCTGACACACAGCTGACTGTGACCTTTTCCTTTCCAGCTTGGTAAGAGGGACATCTGTGTGTGTCTCATGATGGAATCACCTATGACTAATATGTTTGGTTTTCTGTTTTGCCTTAAGGGCTTGACAGGTGAGACACTGGTGTGTAAACTATTATGTATACTGTATTCTGTAGAGGAAGTATTATGTGTATGATACCTGCGTTTGTATTTGGGAGGTCTCTGGTGTTTAGGTATGTTTCTGGTGAGGACCTCCATATATGTAGTGAATGTCATATATATTGGGGGTGGAATAGAAGGAGAGCTGTGCATGCTGACAACCCACTCATTTGTCATATGTACTGACCGGTATGTGAGAGAGCATGGATTCAAGGTTCTTAATATTGTTGCATCTTTCACATGTTGAGTTTGTGTGGACTAGGAGTAGAGGGTTGTCAGTGAACATGAGGCAGTTGCTTCACTGCCTCAGGATGCCCATGTTGACCAAGCTGCCTGGAGAAACTGTGGGAAATTGTCCATCCATAGTGTTAGGTAAATTTATATGGTCAGGAAAAGAGGTCACACTTAGGAATGGCGAGTGGGTGAGAGGTGTGTTGGTACCTCTGAGACTAGGATTAGTGTTCCACCTGACAGTACAGCAGGGCTGTGGAAAATCTCTGGCGGACCAGAAGCAAAGTGTTAAGGTAAAATGTAATAAGCAAAATGTTTCCATCTAAAACTTCCAACGGTAACTATCACTACGCAGCAGTGCAAGATGGTGAGCTCCACACAAAGAAGCACAAATGTGGGGCTTAAATAAAACAAGAAATAACACTTTTAACTCAAATTAGCCAAAAAAGGATGCTCTCAATAAGCTGTAGTCCAATCACTCCCAATTAGATGGGACCCAGACAGCACTCTCCTCCCACAAGAGTGGAGAAGGGCCTTTACCAACAAGGATGGCTTGGATTTGATGCTCAGAATTTAGAAAACAGACCCAGAAACAACAGACCTGGAACTGTGCTATGCTACAGCTGAACTAGTACAGTATACAGTAAAATGTGGCAAAAAAACAGCTCAGACAATTCAAACAGACAGTAGAATGCAAAGCAATAGCTCATGGCATAGACAGAGTTGTCCCAAGTATAATACAAAAGAGTCAGAGTGGCTTTGCAAATTGTAGACATGCTATAGATGAGTGGTGGCTAC
The DNA here is from genome assembly GCF_019279795.1 of Protopterus annectens. Lineage (NCBI taxonomy): Eukaryota > Metazoa > Chordata > Ceratodontiformes > Protopteridae > Protopterus > Protopterus annectens. Next base: position 1,052,847,943 of record NC_056730.1, read on the forward strand.
TAACTGATTTCTTTAAAGTCAACCAAGAAAACAATTTCATCCAGATTAGTCTTTTTTGACATTTGGAAAGTATTTGACTTGTATTAAAGGGGTAAGTGGATGTAGCTGAAATGTTCAGCAAGTAGATTTAGCTTATAAATAAAAATAACAGTTTTAATAGATTGGTAACAGAGAAGCTACCGAATAGTGTGAAATACTTAAAGGTACAGGACACGGAAGTCCTTTGACCCCAGGCCCTTTTCTGCTCATGCTAGATACATTGTCATCTAAGGTAAGTTAGAAACTCAGGCAATTGCAAGGCCAAGGTATGGAAGAGCATAGCTTAGGCTATATGCAGACAGTTGTGTTCTTATGACAGAATAAACATGTCCTATCATCTTATTCATCTTGGAAATCTTCCAAAATTTTACAGAAACATCTAGATTAGTATGTAACATGAACAAAATGGGCATGGAGAAGTTAGGATCAGGAACATTTATTTATTTATTTATTTATTTCCAGTTTGATTAACGGGGAAGTCCACTGGGCCCAGAGAGCTCATTTTCAGTGGAGGCCTGGGGAGAAAAGCTCCATGAAACAGATTACAAGAAAGATAGCAGTCCAATAAAAATAAAAAAAATAAAAGTACAAATACAAATACATATCAAATAATACAACGCTTGAGCAATATTGCCCATAGTGGAAAAATATCGTGCAGATACATTTTAACAAATTCACACAGTTAAAGTCTATTTCTTAGACAACGATCATATACATTTTTGCTATAGCTTAATTATCTAGTCATTTCTGTTCCAAAGAGTGCACTCATTGTTTGGGACATCATCTCTATGAAGTGCAATGTATAAATACTCTAGCTTGTTAATACTGTCCAAATATTTGAAGTATGTAAAGATTCACACTATATGAGCTGAAGCGGAATTTTTACTTAGTTAATATATCATGCTTCTGAATTAGACTTTGTAATAACTTTAACTGTAACCATATTATGTCATTTTGGAGTGTTTCTTCCCGGCCATCCACTGAAAATGGGATATTATCCCAGTCGGACTCTCCCTGTAAACAAATGCCAAATTAATAAATGAAATTAAAATAGTTTGGTTTTATTGGCCTGAATATAAATACAGGTATCTGCCAACAATATGGTCTCTGTGTCAAGCTCATTTCTATATTATTCCTAAAATAGTATAGAGCAAAGCAATGAAAAGGAATAATACTGTTCCTATCCACATAGATTCATTGATAGATTTGTTAAACTTACAACCTACTTGCTTTCAAGAAGATCAGTTATTGTAAACTCATAGTAATTATTTTCTACTTCTTATATGTGCCTGCATTCATCTACTCAAATAAGAATTATTTTTGAAGGAAATTAATAAATAACTTCTGATTGTAAGGAAAAGTTTTTTCAATAGATCTGGTAAGACCTTGTGCAGTGCAATCTATTTGTCATGCTATTACTATTACCAATGTTTAATTTTACTCTTAGGTTCATTGAGCTATTGAAACCTCGGTTCAGTGGTATATTCCAGGCATACATTTTCAAATAGAACAAGGTCAAACATTGCATTACAGATCATGCAGAGATCATATATAAGTAATCTATACCAAAAGAATATGATGAATATCACTACAGCCAATATGAATAATTCAAGTTTATAACCCTGTAACGTTTCTATCAAGAAGCCATTGTACCTTTTCAAATTGTTTCTGGCAACACATTTAAAGACTACAAAATGCAGAATTGTATTAAATAACAAGTTAGAATGCTGCAATGATCAACCCAGAGAGACTAGACATGCCTTTTAGAATTAATTTGATTGCAGAATATGCTTTTCTGGCTTTGGTACATGCACAATGATCATAGTTTAAATGTTTTGTCTGTCATTATTCCTAACTCTTTAATGATGGCATATTTTATGAAATGACTATTCTGTAATCATTTATTTTCTTTTTGAAAAATGCATGATGCTACATTCAGTATTATTAAAGTTGTAACCATTACTACTATATCATCTTTGTATTTTTGTAGGCCAACTTCGAAGATTTTGGCATTTTTTTTGTTGAAGTAATTATATACCAGTTTGCAGCCATCAGCGTAGTTAGTTATCAAGATTCCAATTATACTTTTATATCTGAGAAGAACAGTCCAATCAGAAATGCCCATAAATGTAAATAATATAATTACTAACTACACTTGTAACCAGGCAGAGTCTATAAAGAATGAAGTCCAATCCATTAAGCACTGATGGTAGGTCATTTGCAATTGCCCCCTATTATTCTTTGTTTACACGTGTACTGTTACAGAAAGTTTGCTATGCCTTGGTTTATTTGCCTAATGCATGAGAAATGACAATACAAATTATGATCCTGTCTTTGTCTGCATGATTATAGTTTATATAGTTGTGCCAAAGCCAATCCTCACCATTCTGTTGACATGGTTGACATGTTTTCTGTTCTTCTAAAGCTTGGACTTTGAAACACATCCACAATTTCTATTTAAGACTATTTTATTTACTCCATCATCTCACCTCAGTTGTTTTAACTTGTTAATGAAATTAAGTTGTCTGCACAAACACCACAAGCACCACACCTCTAACACCACCCATACTTGTACAGTACATTCCTACCTATGTGGAGGTTCTTAACAAAAACATACCTAAACAAAAGAGACCTCTGAGGCAAAAGCACACACACACATCACAACCCACCACACCAAGCAGCACACATAATATACATGCCTGTGTCTCACAGCCTCTAAGGCCCAATCACAAACTCAACATACTGGTCATAGGAGACTCTATCGTGAGACACACAGATATGCCCCTCACCAGGGCGGACAAGGGGAAAGTCACGGTAAGTTGCTTGTCAGGTGCTAGAGTCTGCCATATCACTCACGCACTCGAGTTTCTCAACAACAGGTACTGTTATGACTCTGTCATAGTCCATGTTAGTGTGAATGATTTGAGACATACGTCTCTGGACTATATGAAGAGCAACATGATTGAGCTCACTGAATATGTGTCCCAGGCAGGTATGTCCCTAGCCTTAAGCAGCATCCTACTGTCACCCAGAATTATGCCTCAGTACAAACAGAAAATGACTGACTTTAATGACTGGCTTAGTTTCTAGTGTCATTCCAAGGGGATCCAGTACCTGACAGCCTGGGAGGACATGATTGACAGACCATGATGCTTTGCCAGAGATGGCCTTCATCTGTCTCCCCTGAGCTTCAGGCTTCTGGCAAAGCCTCTCACCTCCCCACATAGTGCTTTTTTTAGGCAAAGTTATGAGGACAAAATTACCAATGTGAAAAATTCTTCTAAACGAAAATAAAGGTCAAGCTGCTAGGCACTAGGAGTCTTACCATGAAACTGCACTCATTGCAAGCATTCTTCACCTTGGAAGATGCTGATATTTGTGCAGTTTACTGAAACCTGGTTCAAAGCTGCAGAGAGCACCCCAGCCAAATAGAGGGATGCAAAGCCAAAGGAGGTGGAGCTTCAATATTTATCAAAGACATGCACACCGACAAGCTGGTAAAATAATTTGATGTACAGTAGACACTGCAGGTGTAGTTAACTATTGACAAAAAAACTTATTCAAATCATAGCTAGCTACATGCCCCCAACCATGACTCAGGAGGCCCACTCCACCAATCTGAACTTACTTGAATCCATCAAGATTTAACCCTCTACCCTGATCCTGGTGACTTTAACTACCCAACCATAGAGGGGAAAACCTATTCTAGCTCAAAAACTAATGCCTAGAGATACCTCAACTTCGTCAGTGCCAATGCATTGGATCAAGTGAATGACACCCCCACAAGAGGTGAAAATATCTTGGACCTGGTACTAACCAACATGAGTAGCCACTGTAGCACTCCTACAGTGTCATCCTCCATGGTAAGATCCAACCATAAAGCAATCACTTTTGAAGTCACCATCTCTCTTGACTCTCCTCTTGCCAGGGTTGAGCAAAATGCTTTTCCAAAGCTGACTACAACCTCCTAAGAGCAGGCATAAGCACCTCCTGAGAGCAGGTATAAGCACCTCCTGAGAGCAGGTATAAGCAGCTTCACAGCCACCATCCCTTCAGTTGAATCAAACATTAATGTCCAAGCTTACACTAAAAAACTGTATAAGCACCTATATAGCTGCAGGGACTCAGCAATACCTGACAGGGACTCAGCAATATCTGACATGACCAAATCATCTTCCTCAAGGAAGAGTAAACCTGTCTGGCAGACAGTAGCAATAAACAGACTCTATAATAAAAGGAAAAACTGCTGTCCAGGACCAAGAAGGAGTAGGTGCCAAGTTGGAAGCAATCTCTCCTTTGTCTGAACAAGCAAATAAGGTCACTGGTGAAATCCTTTAAGGCTAACTTTGAGTCCAAATTGGCCACATCCACTATGGACAATCACAAGGCCTTCTTTGCATATGTCTGCAAACTCAAAGGTAACTCCTAAATCAGCTCTGAATTGGTGGTCAAGAATACCACATACACAAGCGCCATAGATATAGCCAACCTGCTGGCAGACAATTTCAGTGAAAACTTCACCTCCCTGTCCCCCCATCAATAAACCAGGACATCCCCAGCACCTGCCCCCTCCCCTCATCACCAGGGAGCAGGTTATTAATGCCCTCTCAAAGGCAAAAAATACAGCCTCCATGGGACCTGACAACATCCCTGGCTGTGTCCTGCATGAAGTCAGGAAAGAGCTGGCAGCACCACTAGGCACCCTATTCAACTAATGCCTGTGCACCAGCTTCATCCCAACAGATGGGAGGACAGCCACTGTCATCCCTCTGCACAAAGGTGGGGCATCCACCGATCTAGGCAATTATAGGCCAATCAGCCTAACTAGTCTGATCTGCAAGGCCATGGAATGCATTATCATGGACCTTATAATCAAGGACACTGGCAACCTCCAAACACTTGATCCCACACAGTTTGGTTTGGTTAAAGGGAGATCATGTTAAACTTGGTTGCCTTCTTCGAAACAGTCACCAAAGCCATAGATGAGGGCAAGACAGTGCATACTACCTACCTTGACCTAGCCAAAGCCTTCAACATTATTCCCCACTCAGGCATAATAGATAAACTCTCCCAGCTAGACATCAATCCATATGTTACCAGATGGGTAGCTAACTGGCTCAGTGATAGAACCCACTCAGTCAAAATAGGGGAAGCCACCTCTAGTAGTAGACCTGTAACAAGCAACGTACCCCAAGGATCGGTCTTGGGGCATCTACTGTTTGGGATATACTTTTCTGAGGTGCAAGCCAAAACCAGTGGTCTGTGGCTGACAGAGTTTGCAGATGACTGCAAGCTGGGCACTGTCATAAATTCCCCTAGTGATGTGATCATACTCCAAGAGGGCCTTAAACAAACTAATGACTGGTGCCATGCATGGCCTCAAACCGAATGACAAGAAATGTATCATTATCCCCTTTGGGGAAAATGGTGTTCCCACTAATTATCACATTAATAACAACATACTAAGCATGCAATCAGTCATGAGGGACTTGGGCAACCAGGTTGATAGCAACCTGACTTTTGACCACCATGTTGCCTCCATTGTACAGAAGGATTTCTACATGGTCTACCTCATAAGTAAAGGTATTTCATCCAGGAACAAGAAGGTCATAACATCCCTGTACTCCTCCCTTATCAGACCCATTATGGAGTACAATGCCCCTTTGGCATGTACCTTGCCAAGCATATGCAGCAGTTGGAAAGACCACAGAGGTTCCTGACCAGGAAAATCCAGGGTCTCAAACACCTATCCTATACAGATAGGCTAAAAGCCCTGTCCCTCTACTCAGTCTCCTACAGACTGCTCAGAGGTGACCTGTGTCTGGCATACAAGGCTGTCTCAGACTCAGCCTTGATGGAGTTCCTGCATATCCATAAGTCAAACTCCACTTGCACAACCTGCATTCAAGGTCTAAACCTGGTCTGTGATATTAATAGAACTTATTGGCGGGATAGATTTGTGTCCCCACGACTCCCCCATCTGTGGAGTAGACTTCCTTTCTATGTCAAGCAGAGTACCTCACTAGCCCTCTTTTAGAGGAACCTGGATGACTGGATGGGAAACAGAAAATATACCCCTGGGATCCCACCTGTGTCCCTGCTGGACAGGGAAAACAGGTGCTGACTTTGAGGGAACATTGTTGAAATTTTTGGCTAGGCTTATAAGGGCCTCTGGGCCAATAGTCTAGTACCATCCTATTAACCTATGAACTTACTACCTTCAGGTGCCTCTTTACAAGTATGACCCAGGAGCACTGTCTTCTAAAGTCTTTCATATGGCAAATGGAAACTGACATAACTAAAGTAGGACTACTAAATGAAACCTGTTAGTAACTTGTAGCCTAAATCATAAGTGATAAACTGTCATCCTTTAAAAAGGTAGGCGTTGGTAAATACTGAAGATTTCGCATGCAGTTTTGAACAGTTTTAAATATCCAGAAATATACCGCCCACTCTTCTTACCTGTCAATAAGAAAATGTAATGGACACATTAACAAGTTGCACTACTGAATTTAAGTGTTAATAATAGTTAAAGAAGTTGTTTTATGGAAGTAGCATGGATTGTTGTTGCCTTACAGCATTGCTGTTAGGCTGTTCTGACATGCATTTTGATGTCAGCATGTTAATAACAAGCAGTTTTATTCTCCATTTAATTTTTTTTTGTCTTTCAGATCTCCTCTCCTGATCATCAGCTTACCTCCTGAGCCACCAAGCTGGCCCATTTGTTCCTCTTCAGCTGGGGTGAAGGTCAGATTGAGGAAGAGAGCCATACTACCAGGTCATAGAATGTTGTGGTGTAACTCAATGCCTATTCAGCCTCATACTAGGGGTGTAGTCAGTGAGGCAGAACTGGGGTGAACATTCCCACCTCATCGGTGATGTGTCTGCAGTGACCCCTCCTTCCAGCCTGTTGTGTACTCCAATGTGATATAGTTTCATAGTTTCATAGTATAGTACTAGGCTATCTGCCCTGGGGCATTTGTAAGCCTAGCCATAGTGATGTGGCTTTTGCCACCCCATGAAATGGTACAAAAATGTACAGAATAAATCTAGAATACTGTGCCTCTGTCTAGTAGTGACACAATGAAGGTCCCCTTATATAATAGAATTAGTTTACTGTGCCCCTGTCTAGCAGTGACACAGATGTGACCCCTGGGGTAAACTTTCGATCTCCCATCCACTCATCAAGATTTCTCTTGAAGAGAGTCAGTGAGGGCTCTGCCTAATACGAACTGGGATCCTGTTCCAAAGCATGGGAAGCCTCTGGGTTATGAATCTATCCCTCCAGCATGTCCTATTCATACTTGTGCCGAGGTTTAAGTCTTTAGCTCTCGTGGTCCTGATGGATTTGGATTTTTTGAGGTGGAGCATGTCCATCAGATCCTGATTGGACATGGCCTTGTACGTCAGGCAGAGATCACCTCTGAGCAGGCGGTATGCTACTGAATAGAGCTGAAGTTTCTTTAGTTTGGCAGAATAAGACATATGTTGGAGACCCTTGATCCTTTTGGTGAGGTACTTTTGTGGTCTCTCCAGCTGTTGCAAATGCAGGGTGAGGTACATACCAAATGGGGCATTGTACTCAATCATGGGTCTGATGAGGGAGGAATATAGGGGTACAATGACATCCTTGGATCTGGATGTGAATCCCTTCATGATGAGGTGTGCAAGGTAGAATGTTTTTCTAACCACTTTGGCAACGTGGGTGTCAAATGAGAGGTTGCTGTCTACTTGGGTCCCTAGGTCTCTGATTACTTTTTCTGTACTCAATGGGTTGCTGTCTATGTGATAATTTGTGGGTACTTTGTTTTTTCCAAAAGGGATGACTATACATTTTTTGGCATTTAGTTTAAGGCTGTGACTACGGCACCAGTTGTCCGTTTCAGTGAGGCCTTTTTGTAGGATGTGTGTGTCTGCTGATGTATCGACTATGGCGCCTAGTTTGCAGTCATCTGCGAACTTTGTCAGCCACAGCCCTCCCATGTTTGCTTTAACATCTGAGAAATAAATGCCGAACAAGAGGGGTCCCAGGACAGATCCCTGTGGGACACCACTTGTGACTGGTTTTGAGTCTGACATTGCTCCAGCGATTTTAACTTTATGGGTTCTGTCCTTTAGCCAGTTTGCAACCCATCTAGTGACATAAGGGTTTACTTTTAAGCTGTTTAGCTTATCTATGATGCCTGAGTGGGGTATTGTGTCGAAGGCCTTAGCCAAGTCCAGGTATGCTATATGGACTGCTTTGCCCTCATCAATGGCTCTAGTGACTGTTTCGAAAAAGTCAACCAGGTTTAAAAGGCAGGATCTGCCCTTTACAAAGCCGAACTGGGTGGGGTCAAGTGTCTGTAGGTCCCCTATGTCTCAGTTTATGAGTTCCACAATGATTCTTTCCATAGCTTTGCAGACCAGGCTAGTTAAGCTTATGGGGCGGTAGTTTCCAGGGTCTGTAGAGGCACCCCCCCTTGTGGAGTGGGACCACTGTTGCTGTGCGCCAGTGTTCAGGTACATATCCCGAAGTAAGGCTAAGGTTAAATAGCATTTTTATGTGTGGGTTTAGCTCCTCTTGGAGTTCACGTAACACGCACCCTGGGATACCGTCAGGTCCCATTGATGCTGTGTTTTTTGCTTTGTTTAGGGCGGTTCTCACTTGGACATCTGAGATGACAGGGAGATTACATTCAGCTGGGATAAGTATTTCTTCTTTTGGGGGTGAAGGACGGGAGAAATTTGCACTGAACCTGTCAGCCAGAATGTTAGCAATATCTGTGGGTTCAGTGTATTTTTTGTTGTTGTGAACCAACTCTGAGCATATCTGAGGGTTTCCACCCAGGTTTCTAACATAGCTGAAGAAAGCTTTGTGGTTATCTTTAGTGTCCTTAGCCATTTTTCTCTCAAAGTTTGCCTTGGATGTTTTTATGAGAGAACGTAGTTTTCTGCTAATGTTGATCAGAGATGTCTTCCCTTCATGGGATTTCGCTCTGACGTGCAGTAGCTTCCTTCTTTTGTTATACAATTTGTTTATGGCTGAGGTCCACCAGACAGGACGCTTACATTTGGTGGAGAGGGACTTGGATTTGTTTGGGATTGCATGATCCATGCATTCTTGGAGATGTCCATAGAAAGCATTTGTGAAGGATTCGGCATTGTGGGATGTGGTATTCACTGGCACAGTGGGCTTAAAGGATACCATCTCAGTCTTAAGAAGAGTGAAGTCTGCTTTTGAGAAGTTTTTCACTGTGGTCTTTTGTGCTGGGGGTGGAGGTGGGATATGTATATCCAGGGTGATTAGTTTGTGGTCAGATCTCACTAGTGAGGGGTATACTTCCAGTGTGGAGCATTTTGTCCCCATGTTTGTGATGATCAGGTCTATTATATTATCTCCCCTAGTAGGAGAGGTGACTAGTTGTTCCAGTGCATTTGAATTTATGAATTCCAGGAACATTTGGGCTAGGGTATTAGGGCTAGAATAATGTACCCAATCTATGTTTGGGTAGTTGAAATCTCCCAGTATGATGGTATTTTGTGATACATTCATATCCTCCAATGTCTTCAGGAAGGCTGAGTGGGGTTCTTGAGATTGGGAGGGTGGTCTGTAACATGCTACCAGTTGTATAGCAGTTTTGCCTATGGTTAGTTGCACCTGTATGGTCTCTGATGCTTCATGTGTTGCTACTAACCTGGAGGTGTGGGTGTCCTTTATGAATATGGACACTCCCCTCCTTTGTGGTTCGCCCGGGTTTTGGGGCGAAAACGCATGATACGAGGTATAGCCTGGTAGTGCTGGGGTGCTCTCAGGAGCCTTGAACCAGGTTTCAGTTACTGCACAGACGTCAATGTTCTCCATGCTGAGGAGTGCATCAAGTGCCTGCATCTTGAGATTTAGACTTCTGGCATTGAGCAGCATTACCCTTAGTGTTTTTCCATTTTTGTTTTCTAAGGAGGTGGGTTTGTCTTTTGAGCCTTGCCTAAAAGGCACTATGGGGTGGCAAGAGCCTTAGCCAATATCCGGAAGCCCAGTGGTGACAGGTGTAAGCCATCCCTTGCGAAGCAGCGTGGCTTGTCCAACATATCATCCCAGGCAGACAGACATTGGATCCCTTTAGAATGACACCAGTACTTGAGCCAATTGTTAAAGCTGATCATCTTGTCTTTGTATTGTGGTATCATTCTTGGTGAGGGCAAGATGCTGCTCAGGGTCAGGGTCATACCAGCCTGGGCTACATAATCGGAGAGCTCTTCTATGTCTCTTTTCATGTAGTCCAGGGAGGTACGTCTCAGGTCATTCACACCAGCATGGACAATGACAACACAGTGGCTGCAATTTTACCTGACACTCAGTCTCCATCCCCTCCCCTCAGACACAGGTGAGTGGGCACAAACCATTTATTTTTCTCCCTCCCCTCATTGGATCATCCAGTACTGAGGATGCTAATCAAATTCCAGGCACCTGGGTCAAAAGCAGGGGTCATTCCCTCTATGCCACAAAGCCAATTATCTTTCATATGATTTTTGTTTCTTTATATTAATCCCTGTGAGGTAGATGAATTTTGATACATTGTGATGCATAATAAATTTATCATCAGACAGTGCTTTATAAGTTGAGCTTCTGCATTCCTTCTGGTTGACCAACTTGAAGATTAAAACAGCATGCTATTTAAAGTATTACTGGGTCTTGCTGATTGCATAAACCTTCTTATAATAGTCAGAAATAGTACAATTTCATACACTTCCACAAAGAAATGTGTCTCACTCAGAAGCAGCAATACAAAGCATCCCTGAGATATGCTGATGTGGATCAAATCTGTGCTTATTGCACAAATATATGTCTGCCTTGAAAACAGTCATTCTTCCTAGATAAACAGCAATATGGAAAAGAGATTTAGCAATACAAATATTATTAAAAACTGTACTAAAAATTAACTGGATGCCTTAATTGCATAACATATTATGCCATATATGTGTAGAAAATGGGTTCTAATCCAGTAAATGACATGGTTACAATTAATTTAGGGTAGTCAATCTGTTTACCTGCATGCTGATGCTGGCCTTATGCATTACTTCATTTTTGTGACTGCCTGATCTTTAGTAGCACAGTGCTATATGGCTATTATTTTATATTGCTCTTTACTTTATTCTGTGTTGTGTCTCTCCTTTTTAGTTCTTCGTATCTGGACAGGCCTGTTTTACTAATTAGACTAGCCCTTTCTGAGTATTACTGTCCATTTTATGTTTCTGTGCCATCATTTCAGTTCTATCAGGATATAAAAGTTGACTGCAAGCAGAACTAGAATAACTCATCGTGCTGTGTAACCTTATATGCAATATATAATTATACGATTATATATTGAATATTTTATGATTATATATAATCCTGTTATATAATCAAACTTGAAAAGATATATTTCCATGCCAGAAGGAAAGTAAAGAAAATTGCAGCTATTTCTTACAACTAAACCACAGTAAAGAAAAAAAATCATTGAAATCAATTTTCACTGCAAAGTTTAGGTTTAGAAATAACAAGATCGATATGCTGTGTGAAATGAAAAACATAATTTTATTTTCATTTTATTGCTTGGCAACCAGTGAAACCCCTCTAGGCAGAACAGCCTGTTTACAAATGTTGTCTATGAACAACAGACATTATGCAGGTTAAATGATTGCTCAAACCTGAAAAGTGAACAAATGCAAGTTAATGGAAATCTAATCTAGGTCTGTCGTCTAGATGAGTTAAGTTTATCCTTTAACATGTAGGCTATACATCTGGTGCATTCAAACACATTGTTTGTGCAGAACAGATGGGAAAAAGCAAAACACTACCAATGCCATTAGTCTGACAAAAATACATAGAATAAAATAAAAAATACAAAATAGAAACTACCAGTGATATTTAGACAGAAGTGATATATATATATATATATATATATATATATATATATATATATATATATATATATATATGTATTTCTATGTCACTCCCACATTTCAGTATTCCAGAGAACATTCAGTTTTATGGATATTATACATTTACTAAGTTATTTTGAGTAGATTAAAATAATAGAAGTTCAAAAAGTACTATTTTCAGCTATCGTTCCTAGGTTAAAATCCTTATTGTCTTATAGAAACAAGCCTGTGAAGTGTACAGGCAGATTTACTTCTCCCCACTAACTGATCGATACTGTTACAGACATCTTAGTTTACAGTGATGGTTATCCTTACGTTGACCTAATACACTAATGATTTTTCTCTATACGCCTTTAGTATTCTAGGCTAAAGAACCAGCTGTGACTAAAAGAAGATGCCGCATATACCGTTGAAATAATCCCAAGCAAATGACTGCTCATTTCAGACTTTAGTCATTCTTAGCCTCATGTTTGCAAACTTTAATTTTCTAAGAAATAATCTGGATGAGAATTATATCTTAAATAATGATTAATTTTATTATCTGGCATGACTGTCTGTAAAGACTAAAGACTTTTGCTACTGGCAGTTATTACACTCATAGGTTCATAGGTTCATACTAGGCTATCTGCCCTGGGGCAATTATAAGCCTAGCCCGATTCTGTATGGCTTACGCCACCCCTTGATTTGAGTATACTGTGCCCTTTTTAAGGTTTAGTTTACTGTGCCTCTGTCTAATAGTGACAGGGGAGTAATCCCTGGGAAAAACCTACGATCCCCCATCCACTTATCGAGATTCTTCTTGAAGAGATTCAGTGAGGTGCTCTGCCTCACATGAACTGGAATTCTATTCCATAGCGAAGGGAGCCTCTGGGTTATGAACCTGTCCCTCCAGCAAGTTCTATTTATTTCTGTGCTGAGGTTCAAGTCCCTTGAGCGTGTGGCTCTAAGGGATTTAGATTTACTGAGGTGGAGCATGTCCATTAATTCTGGATTTGACATAGCTTTGTATGTCAGGCATAGATCGCCTCGAAGTAGGCGGTATGCAACTGAGTAGAGCTGGAGTTTTTTTAACCGAGCAGCATATGGCATCTGTTTGAGACCCTTGATCCTCTTGGTGAGATACTTTTGGGGTCTTTCTAATTGCTTCAGGTGTCGGGTAAGGTACATCCCAAAAGAGGCATTGTATTCTATGATGGGCCTGATGAGGGATGAATAAAGGGGCACGATTACCTCTGTTGATCTAGATGTGAAACCCTTCGTGATGAGGTGGGCTATGTAGAAGGTCTTTCTAACCACTTTGGCAATGTGGTTTTCAAAGGAGAGATTGCTATCAACTTGGGTCCCCAGGTCCCTAATAACTTTCTCTGTACTTAATGGGTTTCCGCCTATGTGGTAATTTGTGGGCACATTGTTTTTGCCAAAGGGTATGACTATACATTTTTTGGCATTTAGCTTTAAACCATGGCGTTGGCACCAGTTATCTGTCTCTGTGAGACCTTTTGAAGGATGTTTGTGTCAGCTGGAGAGTTGATTATGGCCCAGTTTGCAGTCGTCTGTGAACTTGGTGAGCCATAGTCCTCCCACGTTTGCCTGTACCTCGGAAAAGTATATACCAAACAAGAGTGGTCCCAGGACAGAACCCTGTGGGATGCCACTTGTGACTGGTTTCGAGTCTGACATGGCTCCAGCAACTCTCACTCTGTGGGTTCTGTCTTTGAGCCAGTTTGCGACCCATCTTGTGACATAGGGTTTATATTTAAGCTGGATAGCTTATCTATGATGCCCGAGTGGGGTATTGTGTCAAATGCCTTTGCAAGGTCCAGATAAGCTGTGTGGACTACCTACCCTTCATCTATGGCTTTGGTGACTGTTTCAAAGAAGTCAACCAGGTTCAAAAGGCAGGATCTGCCCTTGACAAAGCCGAACTGGGTAGGATCTAGTGTCTGTAGGTCCCCAATGCCTTTGTTTATGAGCTCCATGATGATCCTCTCCATAGCCTTGCAGACTAAGCTAGTCAGGCTTATGGGGCAATAATTTCCAGGGTCCGTAGAGGCTCCACCTTTGTGGAGTGGGACCACTGTTGCTGTACACCATTCTGTGGGCACATATCCTGTAGTGAGGCTGAGATTGTATAGCTGTTTTATTTGAGGGATTAGTTCCTCTTGTAGTTCATGTAGGACCCAACCTGGGATGCCATCCGGTTCCATGGAAGCAGTGTTTTTTGCTTTGGAGAGGGCAGCCTTCACCTGAGCATCTGAGATGTTTGGGAGGCAGCCCTCTGCCAGGATAGATACTTGCTCTTTTGGGGGGGAGGGGGTGGAGAAGTTTGCACTGAACCTGTCTGCCAGGATATTGGTGATGTCTGTGGGTTCAGTGTATTTTTTGTCGTTTAGAATCAACTCAGAACAAGTCTGGGAGTTGCATCCCAGGTTTCTAACATAACTGAAAAAAGCCTTATGATTGTCTTTGGTGTCCTTTGCAATTTTTCTCTATAAGCTGGCCTTGGAGGATTTTATGAGGGATCGTACTTTTTGCTAGTACTGATCAAAGATGCCTTCCCTATTAGGGATTTTGCTCTATCATGTAGTAGCTTCCTCCTTCTGTTGTACAGTTTATTTATGGCAGGGGTCCACCAGACTGGACGCCTGCCTTTGGATGATTGGGTCTTGGTTTTGTTTGGGATAGCATGATCCATGCATTCCTGGAGATGTCCATAGAATGCATTTATATAGGATTCTGCAGTTTGGGCTGTAGTTTCCACTGGCCCTGGGGCCTTGAAGGATTCCACTTTGGTTTTGAGAAGTGAGAAGTTCAATTTTGAGAAGTTTTTCACTGTGGTTTTCTGGGCTGGGGGTGGGGTCGGGATGTGGACATCCAGTGAAATTAATTTATGGTCTGATCTTACCAATGAGGGATATACTTCTGGTGTGGAGCATAGAGTCCCCATGTTGGTAATGATCAGGTCTAGTATGTTGTCCCCTCTTGTGGGAGTGGTGACTAGTTGTTCCATAGCATTTGAGTTTATAATTTCCAAGAATCTTTGTGCTAAGGTGCTGGGGCTTGAGTAGTGCTTCCAGTCAATGTTTGGGTAGTTGAAGTCGCCCAATATAATGGTGTTCGGAGAGATCTTCATGTTCTCCAATGTTTTCAGGAAAGCCGAATGGGATTCCTGACTTTGAGAGGGTGGTCTGTAGGATGCTATAAACTGAAAAGCAGTCTTGCCCACTGTTAGTTGCACATGGATGGTCTCCGATACTTCGTGCAATGCCACTAACCTGGAGGTGTGGATATCCTTGATAAATATGGAAACTCCCCCTCCTTTTGTGGTTCAGTCCGGGTTTTGGGGCCGAAAAGCATGATATGAGGTATAGCCTGGTAGTGCTGGGGTGCTCTCTGGAGCCTTGAACCAGGTTTCTGTCACTGCACAGATATTCTCCATACTGAGGAGAGCTTTGAGTGCATGCATCTTGAGGTTAAGACTTCTGGCGTTTAGCAGCATTACCCTTAGTTTCTTGTTCCTTGTGGTGTCTATGGGGGTGGGTTTGACTTTTGAGCCTTGCCTAAAAAAGGCACTATGGGGGTGGCAAGAGCCTTTGCCAATATCCGAAAGCCCAGTGGTGACAGGTGCAAGCCACCTAATTGGGTTTAAACTATTCCTGGCTCCACAAAGTCTGCTCTTCACTTTTTCCCTTAGAACTGCTCTATCTCTCAATTTAAACACCATATTCTCATTCTAAGGCCCTTCACTGGTCCAATTAAGTAATCCTACAAGTTAGCACTATTAAACCATAAGCACTACTTACTCTTATACTCTCTACAATTACCCTGTCCTCTATTGGTCCATCTTAAATTCAGTTTCCCTATTACTCTAGCATGTCCAAAGGTCAGTCAATGGTTTCCTCTCCAGTCCAGCTGGTGAATCTGGGAATTTTGAGGCAATGTTACAACTGTCTCATGTACACGGACAACCCTCTCCTCCTCCAAACAGGTTCAAATATATGTGAGAGATGCAACTATTTAGCCAAACTGGAGGCTGAGCTCTCTCATCTCAAAACTGGTGTAACCAGTCAGGAGGAGAAGGTAACCTCACACAACAGAATTCCAGTATCACATAGTCCCACCACATCAGAACCAAACACATAAATACACAAAACATACTGGAGGCTCTAAATAAAATCTACCTAAGCAACAGAGACCTCCAAAGCAGACATCCAAGCAAACGCTACCTCAAAACAAAACACACAGAACACATAACCCACAAAGTCAGTGTGCCAAGCAGCCACAGCCCTTAAGGCTGAATAACACACATGATACTCTTGTTATAGGTGACTCTATTGTCAGACACACTGACGTCCCGCTCACCAGGCTGAATAAAGAGAAGGTCACAGTGAGCTGCCTGTCGGGTGCTAGGATCCGACACATAACACAAGCACTCAGGTCACTCCAAAGCAAATACAAATATGACTCAGTCATTGTACATGCTGGTGTGAATGACCTAAGACGTACCTCCCTGGACTACATGAAAAGAGACATAGAGGAGCTCTCTGATCATGTAGCCCAGGCTGGTATGACCCTGACCTTGAGCAGCATCTTACCCTCACCTAGAATGATGCCACAGTACAAAGACAAAATGATCGATTTTAACAATTGGCTAAAATTTTGGTGTCATTCAAAGAGGATCCAGTGTCTGTCACTCAAGTATAGCCAATTATATATTATAATGTATTTCTTAGGGAACTAATAGATCATTTATTTATTTATTTATTTATTTGCTTTTGTTTACTGGGAAATTCCAGATAGAAGACCTACCTCAAATGCATAGCCATGCTTTTTGGAATTGTACACTGACATCCAGTGTGT
Source organism: Protopterus annectens (assembly GCF_019279795.1). Taxonomy (NCBI): domain Eukaryota; kingdom Metazoa; phylum Chordata; order Ceratodontiformes; family Protopteridae; genus Protopterus; species Protopterus annectens. The sequence goes on from NC_056730.1 coordinate 1,052,864,743, forward strand.
ATCTCCTTCTTGCACTTATTTTTGGACAATATACTTTTTAAATACTGCAGAAATTCAGGTTACCTCCTGATATGACAGGTTTAAGTAAAATAAATAAATAAAAATAAATAAAAAAGCCAAGCAGACTGATAGTAACTGCAGTTTCCACTAGTTGCATCGAACTTCAAAACACTATACTTTATATTCTCTGGGGGAGACACTGTGACAAAGGGAAATACTGCCAGCCCAGCTAGCTGGAATTTTGTAAATAATTATATGTCTTTTGTGAACATTAATATGATTTATATAGAAGTGTGACAGAAGGAAATATTGCCAGCCCAGCTATCTGGAATTATGTAAATGGTTATGTGTCATTTGAGAATGCCAACATGACAACATGCTTTATGTAAGATGCTTGTGCTGCAACTATGTTAGAACTGTGTGTTATGTACTGAGCTAAAATGTAACCACAGTATGCCTTGCAAGCTTAGAACAGAAATGTATATAAACTATTGTAATTGTGTAAATGTATATATTTTAACAGTGGGAACTAGAACATAGAGGGTTAACTTGCAAAACATCAAGAAAATAGTTGAAATTAAATTGTTTTATGATTGTGCTAAAAAGTCAGTTTCAATGCAGCATGGAGACAGGATGTCTAGAACTAGGGTGCCTTCTGCATTGTTTTGTGTTTTATTGTTTTATGTCTTCCAGCAGTGCTGATAGTTTCTGACAATGGGGGTTTAGCTTAGGAACTAAAGTCAGGTGACAAAAAGTGATGCCATCCAAGCTAACTCAGCTGTATTATTTGATATTAATTTAAGATCTCTCTGAGAGAGAGAGAGAGAGAGAGAGTGCATTTTTATCTGTCTTTTGACCTGACAGCACCATCAGCTAGAAGATCCATTCACCACACTTGTCTTGCTGTAAAAGTAAGTTTTTAATTAATTTAGATATAGCTAGGGATATAGTGAATTATAGCTTAGATGTTTTCTTTATTTATTTGATATTGTCCTGCAATGTCGTTTTAAATATTTCCTGAGATTTTGGATTCTGAAGTTACTGTGATGTTTTCCCAAGTATTTTCTTGTTCTTTTATTATTTATTATTAGATATATTTATACCTTTCAATTGTGGCTGGTTTGTTTAGAGATATTTAAGCTCTTATAGTACTTGCATATCTGTTTGGTGACACTGTACAGGCCACTCCTAATAGCCTGGCTCTTGGTCAAACTACAGTTTAGATTAAGAGTAAGATTACACAGTAATATTGGACACCCTTTGCTAAGGGCCTTAAATTAGCTGATAAGGAACTGAGGAGTTGGCTGGTGGCAGTAAAAACTACCTTATAGACTCGGCAGAAGGGGGCATAGCTAGTAAACCTGTACCAGCTTTTCCCAGATGTGTGTGTGTGTGTGTGTGTGTGTGTGTGTGTGTGTGTGTGTGTGTGTGTGTGTGTGTGTGTGTGTGTGTGAGTGTGTGTAAATCAAATCTCAAAGTGTGTGTGTGTGTGTGTGTGTGTGTGTGTGTGTGTGTGTGTGTGTGTGTGTCAGTTACTTGAGCAGGGACACAAAGCACTGGTTGGACAGAGAGGGTGCTAGAGGTCTTAGCTTGGCCACTCAGCTGAGATCTCAACTCTATAGCTGTGCCAGTGGAGAGTCTTATTGGAAACCTGGAGAAAGAGGGAGAAACCAGCTCCAGACAGAATGTGGTCTCTGTGTGCTCTTAAGGGAAATTGCACTCTACTGTGTGTGTACTTGTCATCCTCTTGGTGTGTACGTTTCCCACTGTTGCCAGTAGTGAGAATTGAGGCTTCTTAATTACTGGGCCATTGTAGGAGTCTCACAGACACAATCAAAATCTATAGGGAAAAGAGAACAAGCATATGTCAGTGTTTAATTTATAGTCTGAATATATGCTGTATATAGGAGAAAGTATTTATTTTATTTTATTTTATTTTACATTTATTGCAATGTTAGAAGTAAAAATGTCATGTAGAGTAAAACAGCCATAATAAATAATGGCAGTGGTTTTGTTAAATATAAAGCTGAAAACATTTACAACATTTTATGTATGTTGTCTTTATTTTATTTTTATGTATATTATCTTTATTTCACAGATCAGGTAAAAGTAGATTTCATAAATCAGATGGAAGAAAAATTATACTTTGTTTTATTATAGTGTGTCTAAAATTATTAGGTTCATAATTTGGAGACAGCATTTAGAATTACATTTTATTTTCTTTGTAACTATAATGGCCTTGTATTTCAAGCTTCTTAAATAAAAATAAAATTTTATGTAAAACTTGAACAAATTATCAGTATTTACTGCTTACAATTTGACCTTCCTGGATCTTATGGCACACAATATTTCCTCCTACAATCTTTTCTAGTCACTTTCTGGGAAATTGCTTGCTTGCTTGTAGTATAGAAGATTATTGATTAATTAAAATGTGCCACAGGTATTCATCAAGGATATAGTCTATATTTCATTTGACATAGATTTGTATACTTGTGATTTAAATTGACAGCTGTTTGCAGCTTACATCAATTTCAGAAAGCACAGACACATTTCCTTTACAATTCAAATGTCATTTTGTAAAGCAAACATGGCATTATATCTTAACTCCTTTATGACTTCTAATTACCTTCCCCTCTGAGTACCATTAAACATCCTATAATGTCACCATGGACATTTATATCAGGCCATTTTTATATATGTTTATTTGTTTGCTTGCTTCCTTGCTTATTAAGAAAGATTTACCTAAGGGGACCGTCAGCCATGATCCAAAGGCAGAGGATAACATTAGAGTAAAAATTCACAACAATATAATAAATCATTCTACAGAGCAATGTAACACATTTTACTGAGCAATTGTTTCTAACAATGAGAAATCATTTTATAATGAAAGCTACACTGGCTAATAGTTAGCAGTAAAAAAGGACAAACTAAACATAATCACAAGTATGAGTTAGTAGACGTGAAGCTGAACTAGATATGATTAATGCACAATACTTGGAGGTATGTGGTTAGCATAATTATTGATCATAAACATTTAACATTAAACACTAGAGCAATGTTTAGCAATGTATCCATTCTATTAAATCTCAGCATGTTAGTTTTCAGGCACTGCTTACTCTGTATCCTTGCTTCTAGTACTTTGTTAAGTATAGCTGTATATTACTTCTGAACTTCGGAGATTACAAAGTTTGCTCACTTCTTAGGTCATGTGGGGGCAAGCTCCAGATCACCAGGGTAATTTTAATAAAAACTGGTCTGTTTAGTTTTAGATTTGAGTACACAGAGGAAAGTATTAGAAGTTGTGTTCCTGGCTGTGGGAATCATAAGTCAAGGCATAAAAGTTTAAGCTTGAGGAAAGCTAGAAGAACGGATAACTTGGGCAATGGGAATCTAGATTACTTTTCTTAGTGCATGGCAAAGGAGCTTTCTGAAACCTGAAAAGGCAATAAAAATGTACATTTTGTTGACTGTAGTTTGCAGTAAGGCTGTCTTAAATGATGAATTTGTTCAACAATGAATTAAGGACTAGCAGGCCACGGTGGTGCAGCGGTTAGCATTGTCACCTCACAGTTAAGAGGCTCTCTGGTTTGATCCTCAGCTGTGCTGTGCAGAGTTTGCATGTCCTCCCTGTGGTCACGTGGGTTTCCTCCGGGTGCTCCGATTTCCCCCCATATCCCAAAGACATGCTGTAGGTGGACAGGACACTCTAAATTGGCCCTAGGCATGAGTGTGTGCGTGTGTGTGTGTTCCTTCTGTGGGAGGTTGGGCACCAGGCTGGCAACTCAACAATGTAAAAGTCCACTGCCAATCATGAGCAGACAGGTGATCCACTGTGGTGACCCCTAACAGGGAAAAGCCGAAAGAAGAAGACTGGAAGCCTATGTTCGAGCTTGGGAATTAAGATACCAATGAGCTAATACTCTTCCTGCTTGAAATATAAGTTTGTGCATATTTATTCTTAATGGGTTTGGAAATTTTCCCACACTAGTTTCAACAAGTTGGCATACTGTCAAGGCACTGTGGTCCCCTATATCAAACCTTGAATCAGTGACATGAACAAAGACCACAAAACCAATGATGTGTTGTTGTCCTATCTTGTCTTCATTCTTACTAGGTTGGGTTTGGATCTGATCATCGGATCCATCTCAGCTTTTATTTTCAAGCTCAAGGCTTTCTGCCAGCTCATGGCTAAACCTCTATCCCAGCATACACCAGAAATCTCTCCAGATCTCATTTGCTGCTAAACAAGTTTGGATGTCCATCTGCTAGCTCTGGCTAAGTATTATCTTTCTTTACTTTGCTTTTGCTTAAAGTTACAACTTTTTTCTCTGTTTTTTCCTTAAATTGTGTCTATATTTAAATAAGTAGTTCTTGCCACTATTGTGCTGTGATTTTTGCATTTGGCCGTCATCTGTTGTTTGGCCTTGTTATCCCTCCCAGCTCTTTTTACTGTTAAATAGTCCATTTAAGTTAGAGAGCTTTTAACTGCACTGTTATTTTTCCCCTTTTCATTTCTCTTTTCTTGTTGGTTTCTCTGGCATAGTTTAGATACAGTTAGTGTAAGTTAGATGACTGTGTATTAGCCAGTTTAAGTTAGAGGGCTTTGTCTAACTATTTTTGTTTTTTGCTCTGGTCATAGCCCATTTAAGTTAGAGGGCTGTGCCACTTCTTTCCCTTGTGTGTTCTTCCTATAGTTTGATCTGTGTATATTAGAGGGTCCAGCTTTAGTTATACCTGAAGGCTTTCGGATCTCACCCTTCCACCTCTTGGGTGTCTCCACCTTTCGATGAACTCATGGGCCTAGTTTCTTGAAAGGCATGGGTGTCCCCAGACTCAGTGGAACCTATTCCTAGGAGGCCAAACAAATTTATTACATCCCTTGCAGACAAGGCTTTTCTAACTAAGGGAGCCCCAGTAGATGCTATGGCTGTGGCGGCAGCCACCAAGAAGTAACTCTCAGAGACATCTTCTGCTGTCCATCCCTGGAACAAAGAGTCTTGCACTATGGACAGGCATGAAAAGCACATTTTTCTTCAGTGGCTTTTGTCTCTCAGATCACTGAACTACCTCACTCATTTTACAAGACTGCAGAGGGATCTCCTGAAAGAGCTAAATTATACTCTCCAAGGTTCAGTAGCTGAAGTGGCTGTTGAGAAAGTATACTCTCAGATCTCTACCTTAAATTCAGTTGTCAATGCCTCCATGAGACTCATTTCATATGGAGCAGATGAGACTAGTAGAGCAAGGGTTTCTGGAATTTCACTAAGAAAATATTCTTTTATGCACTTGTGTGACTTTGTGGAGTCCTTTAAATCTTCCTTTGTAAATGCCCCGTTTGATGGCTCATCCTTATTCGGACCTAAAGTAAAGGGCACACTTACCAGGTGTGAAGATGAAAGAAAGACTGTCTGCCATAGGAGTCCTTTTTTCAGGTCTACTAGACCTTATCCCAAAGGTCAGAGAGGTAGTGGTAAAATGTGGTTCCAGAAATCACAGAGATATTTCAGGACACACATGGTGAAACTTATCCAGAGGCAGAGGGGGAAGTAATAATGGAATACACTGACCATGTAGCAGAGGGGGGTCCACAAAATCAGGGTGATAGAGAATATTTCTTTGGTAGGCCCTTTCAGCACACCTGAATGGAGGCCCAACTGTCCAGCTCTGGAGTCAGTCAGGAGTCAACTATCTTTTTACCCAGAGGCCTGGCAAGAAGTGACAAAAGACTAATGGGTTCAAAGAATCATATTCAGAGGTTACACCATCACTTTTTCCCTTCCTGTTCCTAAGACAAAAAAAGTTCCAAATGTCCCAACCAGAGAAAAGGAATGAGCAACTCTAGAAATTCAAAAGTTGCTAGAAAAAAGAGTCATCCAAAGAGTCCCCGCAGATCAAGTAGGACCTGGAACTTACTCAAGATTCTTTTTAGTTCCAAAGAAAACAGGATACTGGAGACTGATTCTGGATCTCAGCATTCTAAACAAATCAGTAAAATAGATCAAGTTCCAGATGGTAGCACTGCAGTCAATACTCTCATTCCTGGGACAAGTTGATTGGATGTGCTCTATGGATCTTCAGGATATGTACTACCACATAAAAATGGAAAGATGATCCAGGAGGCACCTGCACTTTTGGCTGGGAGCCAGTCACTATCAATTTTGAGCTCTGCCCTTTGGCCTCACTACAGCCCCCAGAGTGTTTACCAAATGTATAGCAGTAGTAGTGGCTCACTTGAGACGTCTAGGATTCCGGGTGTTTCCATACTTAGACGACTGGCTCCTAACCAGCACAACCAGGCATCTGCTAATAAAAACAAGAAACACAACCTTGCACTCTCCTCCCAACTAGTGATTACAATAAACTACAAAAAAATCTGCCTTAATGCCCTCTCAGCATGTGGTATTCATAGGGGCAGGATTAAACTCAACAAATTGACAGCCAAACTACCTGCGGAAAGGATTCAAGCTCTAAGACATCAGGTGACATACCTTTTGGAAGGAAGAAAGATCAAGCAAAGATGGTTCTAAAAGACCTGGGAATCATGGCAGCAGTGATAGTTTTGATCCCCCTAGCATGTCTGCACATGAGAATTCTTCAGTGGTTGCTATCCCCTCAGTGGTCAATGCAAGATCTGCCAATGTCTCCAAAATAATAATAACAGAAACTTGCAAGAAGGATCTTGGTTGGTGGCTTTGCTCCACTCAAGTGACTTTAGGTCGAATATTCGTATTTCCCAACCAGTGGCTACAGTGACCATGGATGCCTCTCAGATAGGGGAGGGGTGGGTATTATCTGGGAAAGATAGTCTAAAGCACCTGGCAGGATCATGAGGTACACTTGCACATCAATGCCCTAGAGATAATAGTGGTATTTTTAGCATTGTAAGCATTCCAGGACTCTCTTCTACTAGGAACTATTGCAATCCAAACAGACAACATGTCAGTTGTATGGTACATAAACAAACAAGGATCAACCAGATCTTATCCCCTTTGACAAGAGGCCCTGAGAGTATGGCAATGGGCAACCTCCTCCCAATGTTTTCTGATAGCAACGCACATCCCAGGGAAATCCAATGTGATAGCAGACAGACTCAGTAGAGTGATTCTGATGCCTCATGAGTGGTCCCTAAAACAAGAAGTAATGGAAAAGATTTTCTGAAAATGGGGCCAGCCCTGCTGCAACCTTTAGCGACATCCATGAATGCCAAATGCAGCAGCTACTTTGCCCTTATGCACACCCGGGGAGTCACTGAGGGATGCACTTGTTCATGATTGGCCCCAGCACCTCCTCTATCCCTTTTGTCCTTTTCCACTAATTCCCAAACTAGTACAGAAAGCCAATTGCTTGAGAATGGACTTGGTAATCATCGCTCCATACTGGCCTCGTCAAATCTAGTTCTCCTTCGTGTGGCCTGAATTCTGCACATGGTTCCAGACCGTCTGACTCATGCATCAGGAATGCTCCATCCATCCCTTCAGACCCTCAAACTGACAGCTTGGCTACTACAATTCCAATGATAGCCAAGTTTCCAAACCTCTCCTCTCCAGTTAAGCACATTATAATTTCTTCTCATAAAGCTTCAACAAGGAAGATATATAAAAATAAATGGAAAAGATTCTCCTTATGGGCTACTCATAACCACATCAACCCCTTTTCAGCTCCAGTCAGTTACATTCTAGATTTCCTAGCAAAACTGTTCAATGGCGGTGCTGCTGCAGCTACTATTAGAGTTCAGCTAGCAGCGAACTCCAATTTTCATTTAGGAGACTCCGGCTCCAATATAATGTCTCATAGACTATGCAAAGCTTTTCTTAAAGGTACCTTGTTAATAAGACCACCTATCAGAGACCCTCCAACACAGGGACTTAAACATTTTGTTCTATCCCACACATGTTTTCCTCCTTTTGAACCAGCAACATCTTGTGAACTAAAATTTGTGACCTGGAAAACAATTTTCTTGATAGCAATCACCTCTGCTAGAAAGGTGTCAAAGTTGCAAGCCTTGTTAATAAAGCCTCCATACTTGCTTTTCTATAGAGACCTTGTGAACAAACCCTTCCTTTTTGCCCAAAGTTGCTTCAGAGTCAAATTTGAACCAAACTATAGAATTTATTTTATTTTTATTTTTTTTATTGTACATTTGTTAAACTGGATAATCCAACTGGAACAGGTCTATTTTCAGTGGAGGCCCAGGGAGAAAAGCTCCACAGTTACATATTACAAGTGTATAAGACAAAGATGATAACATCTACATATTACAAGTATATAAGACAGTGCAAGAAAAATAAAAAAAATATTTTACAAGGTTAGACATAGTATGCATATTCAATTCAACACTTTCCAAAACAAAACTTTGGGTGAATAACAGAGAATAGGAGGTGGTGCCAGTAGATAAGAGGTGGATAGTTATGTTATACATGGGCAGATCCAAGTTTTTCTAAGATGTGCATTGAGTAGTGTTTTGAAGTGAGTGTTAGTAGTAGTTGTGACTATGCTGGAAGGGAGAGTATTCCAGTATTTGGCTATTTTGTGGGAGTATAGAGCTTTGCCGGCAGTATTTTTGGCTGTGGTGATATTTAGGAGAGGATTATTAGAAGATCGAAGAGGACAAGTGGAAGAGTAGTGGGTTAGTAATTGTTTTAGTGATAGAGTCTTGTTTGGGTAGTTTAGGATGTTAAAAGCACAAGTAAGATGTTAGTAGGTAAGTAATTGTGGGAATTCAAGCCATTGAAGGTCAGTTAGTACATGGCAATGATGGATTCTGAAAGAAGAGTTGTTGGCAAATTTGGCAATTTTGTTGTATCAGCTCTCGATTTTGTCCGGGTCTGTTTTTCTAATATGGGTTAGTATTGGTGCAGCATACAATAGTGTGGATAAGAGATGAGTTTGGGCTAGGGTGATTCTTGCTTTATCAGTGATAAAATGTTTGTGTCTATAAAAAGTACCAATTTTTTTGTGAACCTTTTGTATAGTCTGAGCTATATGAATATCAAAGAACAGATTTTTATCTATTTCTACTCCTAAGAGTTTTGTGTGTGTAGTAGGAGAGGTGACTGTGCCATTTTGAGATGTAATTGAGAAGGTTAGGGGAGTGGATTTGGATTTATTGGGGGTGAACAAGAGAGGTTTTGTTTTATTAGGGTTGAGAATGAGTTGGATGTCAGTGATCCAACCTTCTATGGAAGATAAAGAGTCTTGGGCTAGCTTCTCTTGGGTGGTAAGAGATGGTGCTGCACAGATAAGTGTTGAGTCATCTATGTACTGTATTAATGTGGCCTGTTTGGAGGAGGTGTGTAGGTTGTTTGTGAAAATAGAGAACAATAGTGGGCCAAGTATTGACCCCTAAGGTACACCTACAGAGGTAGGGAGGAGGGGTGATAGTTCAGCTTGCCATTGGACAGCTTGCTGTCTATCTAATAGATAGCTGTTGAACAAGGAGATAGTAGGAGAGTCGAAGGATAGGGAGGAAAGAGCATCAAGTAGTAAGGGATGTGAAACCATGTCAAAAGCTTTGGAAAGGTCCAGGAAGATAGCAGACACAAAGTTATTATTGTTTCTTTGCAGGTTAACCTGATTGGTAAAAGCGAGTAGAGCAGTAGTTTTGCTATGATGTGGGCGAAAACCATGTTGGGTGGAGGATAGAAGATTATGTGAGGTTAAGAACTGTATAACCTGAGAATGAATACATTTCTCTAAGAGCTTGGAAAAGGGAGAGAGTATGGCTATTGGCCGGTAGCTGGAGAAGTCATAAGAGTTTCCACCTTTATGTAATGGTATGATGTAGGAGATTTTCCATATATGGGGGACATAGGATTCTTTGATTGACCGGCTGATAAGGATTGAAATGGGGTAAGCTAAGGAGTCAGCTGCTATTTTTAAGAAGTTTGCAGGTATACCATCTGCTGTAAGAGTTGTAGGTTTTAGTTTACAGAGGAATTTTTTAAATCTTGCTAGTAGGAACAGGTGAGAGGGTAAAGGCGGGAGTGTTGTCTGGGAGTTTAGTTGAGTTACTTGAGTTATTTTTAGTAGTAGTGAGTAGCTCATTAGTTTTGGCAAATTGGGAGGACAGTTTGTGGATAGAATTTATGAAATGATGGTTAAGTTGGGAAGCGATCTTGGCGTTATCATTAATGGGGGGGTAGGGGTGAGGGTGGTCATTTTACCAGGTTTTAGTAAAGAATTTATGGCGTGCCAAAATTTTGGGGAGGTTCTAGAGTGTTTATTTTGTAGACTTAGGAAGTAGTTTTGTTTGTCTAGTCTGGTATGTTTTTTGGCTAAGTTTCTAAGTTGTTTATAGTTTTGTTTGTTTAGGTTGGAGTTGTCTTGTTTCCATTGCTTCCAGGCCCTATCTCTAGATTTTAATAAGGCTCTTGCGTCCCTACTCAACCATGGCGCATAATTTGCTTTGACTCTAATTTTTCTGATAGGGGCGATTGAATTTAGAACTCTGGTGAATGTTTCATTGAAATAACCAACTGTTTGGTCTAGGTCTAAGGTTCTAAGTGGTTCCCAGTTGCAGTATTTTAAAGTGTCATTTAGATCCTGTGGATTTAGGTTTCGGTCATCCCTAACGTGTCTGTAGATTATAGGATTAGGGATGTTGGTACGTTTCCTAAGTAGAAAAGTAGGGAGATGGTCACTTAGTCCATCTGGTAGAAGTCCTGTGTGGTAATTATGTTTGGGGCAGTTCACTAATGTCCAGTCAATAATAGACTGTCTTTGGGACTTTTTGTCAATTCTGGTGGGTTCTTTTATTAATTGGGTGAATCCATAGAGGTTTATTTGAACAGAGGGGATACTGGAGTTGCAGGCTAGCCAGTCAGTGCTTAGGTCTCCTAGTAAAATAATTTTGTGAGGAAGGTTTTGACTGAGCCACTAAAGAATTTCTTCTATAGTATGGGAGTTATTTCCAGGAGGGATATAACTACATATAATGTTAATTTGTTTTTCTTTGTTCAAAGACAGAGTAGCACCTATGATTTCAGCATTCTGAAATATGGGTATGGGGGTTTGAAGTGGCTGGAGGTGGAGTGAATTTTTGAATAAAATAGCAACTCCACCTCCTTTCCTACCAGTTCTGTCTAACCTTAGAATGTTGTATCCTGGTGGGAGAACTTCATTATTTGGGATAGAGGGTTTAAGCCAGGTTTCTGAGATAGTAAGTATATCTGGGGAGTGGTGGGAAATGAGTGCATGTAAGTCTGGGAGTTTGTTTGAGATACTTCTGGCATTGAAATTAATGATCAGTATGTCTGATTGAGTCCTATTTGTTAGGGTTGTGCTGCAAAGTCCTGGGTTTGGGTGTATGTCTACTGCTATAAGACGTATTGTGGTAAGAATTATTATGTGCTTAATAGTATGTACTATACTTTTGTAGAGTATATAAGGTGTTTTTCCATAGTAGAGATTTGGAAGATGGGTCTTATCAGTATATAGAATTATGTTATCCTTAAATAATGTTGCATTGATAGTGAAATTAGTGTGTGTATTAGTAAGTGTTGAAGTATGTGTTGTATGGTAGTAGTTCTTGTCTAAGGGGTTGAATGCATGTAAGACTGTAATGTAGGTTAAGGAAGTGAGTGATAATACGAGTAAAGACAGTGAGTGAAACATATTAGAGTATAGTAGGAAGTAGATGGTATAGAGATGTAGAAGTAAGCAGAGGTTTAGGGTATGGTTTAAATGATAGGAGTAACAATGTATGGGTAATTACCTGGGGGTGTGGTCAGTAAGCAGTAGAAGGTAATTGGTGGAGGGAGGTAGTCAGGTGACAAGGAGCACGAATATATTTAGATGATGCGGTGGTGGGTGGGAATTGGGGGTAGGGTAGGGGAGCGGAGTGAGCCGAGCTGTGTGAGGCAAACAGAGTGGGGCCCAACCTGACTACGCTATTACAGAGCCAATTAGTATGTGTTGCTCTTGTAAGAACAGGCACACAGCTTACCAGGGTAAGTTTGTAAGCTTTTTAGGGTGAGTTTACCACTATATTTAACTGCAAAGTTTGTCGACCTCACTCTATGTCCTGGCAAACTTATAAATGATACAAACTTCTAAAATATACCAACTTGTAAGGTAGCTATGGGGATCTAGGCATTTCTAGCTAGTACTTCTGGTTCCCAGGGGATGTATAGCAGGTTACAGTCTTTGAAATACAGATAAACACATAAACTAATGTATTAACCTTGTTCCCCTGTGAAAACCCTTGATTGCCGAGTTACACTATAGTGCTTCTGCCAAGTAATGTATTGGTAATGCAGCAATTTTCTGGCATAGCCAGCCTTTCAATTGGGGTGGGTTGGGCTTGGCCAAAGCGGTCGAATACAGAACCTAAGGAGGGAGAGGGAAATTGAGGTTAGATGTAAGAATTAGGTGAGGTCTAGTAGAGATTTATGACCTTCTATATACTGGCAGAATCCTATTGTATTGTGCAACACATAGCTTAAACATTCATAGCAATGCAGCTTTGACAATTTCAATCCTATCCCTTTAACAAAGGTATTTCAGTAAGATACTGAACTTACTAACTTTTGATCTGCTTAGCATTAGTTACTATGTAAAAGTCATCTTCCCAAATTATGAGAACAAGGCAGAATATATGTTTCATCAACTAGATGTACTAGACAGTTACATTTTTATTTACATGGAACTGCAGAATTCTGAAAATCTGATCAGTTATTTGTATCCTTTTCAGATTCAAAGAAAGGTTCCCCTCTCTCTAAAGTTACACTTTCCAAATGGTTTTCAGACTGTATAACATTTATCTATAAGTCTCAAAATAAAGTTCTTCCAGAAAAAGTTAAAGCCCATTCTACAAGAGCCATTGCAACCTCCTCAGCCTTTCTGGCTAAGTTACCAATTGATACCATTTGTGCTGCAGCAACATGGGCTAAAAAAACACATACCTTTATTACTCATTACAAAGTTGATTTGGCCTCCAGGAATACGGCCTCTTTTGGTTCCACAATTTTGAGGAATATTCTCCCTTGAGCCACTCGGAACTCTGTGTGCTAGGGACACTGTCCCAACCTAGTAAGAATGAAGGTGAGACAGGGCAACAAGACATAAAGAAGTTATGTACTCACCATAACATTCCATGTGTGTTGTTCATCTTCACCTTCATTCTTACATTCCACCCTCCTGCCCTCTTCCCTTCTTTACTCCTAGAAGACCCAGTCTATACAGTTGGATTACTTTGACCTCTGACCTTCTTCATCAGTCTCTAGTTTTTTTTCATGGAAGTACTCATAGCCTTATGTTTAGGGCAAACAAGATCTGGGGAGTTTCCTGGTGCATGCTGGAATAGGGATTTAGCCACCAGCTGGCAGAGAGTTTTGAGCTTGAAAATAAAGGCCGAGACAGATCCAAGGATTGGATATGAACCCAACCTAGTAAGAATGAAGGCAAAGATAGACAACACACATGGAACATTATGGTGAGTACATAACTTCTTTTTTTCAGTACTGAACCTTGCAAGGTTGAGAGCCTGATGAGAGTGAGATGACAAAATGGTGTATGAGCCTACAATGGTGAACCTCAACATTCACAAGTTGCAGTTGAAATGAGGTTGCATACCAACTCCTTTTACATAAGTTATTGTTTTTCTCATTATTCCTCCTCTTTTTGGCCAGCAGACCACATTCTTCTAGAAAGTGAAATGCAGTATATTAAGCATCCTGCCCTACAACCCACTTAAAGGAGTACTGTTCCCCCAAATAAGAAACAGCTACTTATTGTTTGATTGAAACCATACCTAATTTGTGCATAGTTAGAAGCAGTAAAATCATTTTCTGACCAAATTGCCTGCAGAACTATAATTTATCCTTTCTATTTAGTGCCATTTTAAATACAGACACTAGTGAGTAATACTTTGTAGAGTATAGAGTTATGCACTTTCAGATGCATTTTTTCTCTGATCAGGCAACTAACCACAGTGTAAACAAAATAGTTATGTCTGATTATCAAGTGTAATTCTTTCAGTTCAAGTTAAATGAAACTAGGTGGCTTTAAGTGATATTAAGAGATATATTTGTATGATGCTGTAGAATCTATAGTGTCTGCAAAAATGTATTTATAAGGTATGTTTTGCTTAATTTTCATTCTCAATATTGCTTATGCATTTTAGAATACTGGCTAATAGTTGGTGCATATTGTGAGCTAACCCAGTAGTTCAAGCATTAAGACCTAACCATGCTCTGTGTCGTAAATGTATGTTTAACTGTTAGTGTTGTGCAGTACGACTACATTTTCCTTCTTAATTACCATAATAATTCATGACTTCCCTGTACATATTTTTTAACAAATGCCCCTTTGCAAATGATCTTATGCTGCATATTTACTGCCCTGCTGCTTGCTTCTATATGCTTCATTATTGAGTTAGCACTTTATAACAATGATTTGACTACTGTACCTCCTATGTCGCCTTTGTTGAATAACTGATTAGTTCCCTATATTTTCATTAACTGCTGTGCAGGTATTGAGTTGTCAATTTATTGGCCACATGGGTATATTTGAATTGTTTAAAGTCTTTTCTGAATTTTGTAATTGACTGTAGTATCTGATTATATATAGATGAAAGTAGATCATTTGAAGAAATATGGTAATGCATGATTTGTTTCAAAGTTATAGCTATCTGAAATGTACAGGAATATATACACACAGAGATTTCAGAGTTACAGTCATGACTGTGAAGGCAGGAATTCTATTGCCCATATTAAACAGCTGCATAAAGTTTGTAGAGACGTTTAGGGAACCAGCTCCTGACTCCCTGCTTCTAGATTGCTTTCATGTAAGATGGGTGTTTGATAGAACTTTATCAAGGTTTGCTAGAACATTATCAAGTAATATTTAACTGCATTTTGGACAGGATGCAAGAGAACAGGTGATGACATAGGATCATAATACTTGTATCTCTGATTAACATCTGTACCCTGGGCTTGTCATGCATAATGATATCTTTGATAAGACTGAATACATGGGCTTTTGCTTCACCCCCTTTCTTCCAGGCAGTAATATCAGACTACAACTCACTTTTGTTCCCTCATGAATATGTAGCACCACATGGTTCATAGGTAAATACTAAGCTAGATGCCCTTGTGTGCCATTTTAAGTCTAGCCAGTTTATCTCTCAAAGATAAAATTCAAACCCTGCATCTTGTGTCTGTGAGGTAAGCACCTTAACCATTGTACCAACCCCCTATGAACCCAACTACCAAGTGACGGAATAGAACCCACTGCTTTTTGAGCTTCTAATGCCAAAGGCAAGTATGCTATCTGTTGAGCTACTTGATATGACAATGTCCACAGCAGTGAGCAACTCCTTGTATGTGACTCAGCTTGTAAGTACGGGCATGACATATAAATCTAAGGGTGACATAGGGTTGGGTCTAATGTCTAGAGATTTCTTATATCATTGTTAATCAGGTCCATGATTATCCTTTTCATAGCCTTGCATATGAGGCTAGTTAGACTTATAGGTCAGTAGCTTCCCGAGTCCATTGATGGTCCCTCTTTGTGCAGAGGGATGACTGTTGCTGTCCTCCACTCTACTGGGTCAAAGGCTGTCTGGAGGCTGTGGTTAAATAGAGATCTGAGTGGGTCTGCTAGACCATGTTTCCAGCTGTTTAATAGACACCCTGGGATTCCATCAGGGCCCATTGATGCTGTGTTTCTGGCTTTAGAGACTGCAGTGATGACCTGTTCTTTTGTGATAACAGGTAAAGGAAGTGTAGGGGATATTTTATGGGGAGTGACTGGAGGTAATGAGGGAGTGAAATCTGAGCTGTATTTATTGCCCAGCAAGTTTGCTTTTGACTGAGTATAAGTAGTGCCATCTACAACTAATGCCTTGGAAAACTTCTTTAGGGTTTTAGAGTTTAATGGAGGTCCTACTGTTACATTTATTTCAAAGGAGACCAGTTTATGATCTGATCTTACCAATGAGGACATTACTTTGCTCCTCCATGATTTGTGAGTAGTACATCAAGGATGTTTGAGGCCCTAGTGGGAGTATGTACCAGCTGTTCCAGAGCATTTTCATTGTCAAAGTTCAGGAATCTCTGCATGCTATTCCCAGTTTATGGAGGGGTAGGTAAAATCACCCATGAGTAGTGTGTTGGGCTGAATGGTAAGTGATTCTAGTAACTTCAGGTATGAGGAGTGGTTTTTGTGGTTTGTGGTTGGGGGTCTGTAGCTAGCAATGATATGGCTAGGGATTTTGCCTAATGCCATCTGGACATTCTATAGCTCAAGTAAGTCATCCTCCTTGACCAGTCTTGTGGAGTGATTGTTTTTATGTAAATGGAAACAGTGTCCTCCTTTTCTTTTTTTTTTCTTTTCAGGTGTCTGTCTGAATGTGTTATAAGCATTGTAGCCTTGCACTCCTGGGGTGCTTTCAGCAGCCTTGAACCATGGCTGTGAAACTGAATGGATGTCAGCATTCTCCAGGGTGAGGAGGGCTTCCAGAGAGTTCAGTTTGTTGTTAAGACTCCTAGCATTGAGCAGTATTACCTTCAGCTTGCCATTAGAAGTATTTGTTACACTGGTAGGTCTGTTGGTGGCATTTGGCCAGTATTTGAAAGCCTAGTGGTGACAGGTGCAAACCATCGCTAGCATAGCAGCATGGTCTGGCAATCACATCATCCCAGGCTGACAAATATCGGAACCCCTTGGAATGACGCCAAAATTGTTGAAGTCAATCATTTTCTGTTTGTATTAGTATTATTCTTGATGATGGTAGAATGCTGCTCAGTGCGAGTCTCATACTCACCTGCAACATGTATTCAGATATGTCCATCATGTTTCTCTTGGACTATGACTGAGTCATACTAGCACTTTTGGTTGAGTGACCTGTGTCCCTGCATGGTCTGGTAAATCCTGGGCCCTGATTGGCAACTGACTGTAACCCTCTCTTTATTCATCCTGGTGAGGGGGGCATCCATGTGTCTCATGATGGAATCTAATATGACCAAGATGTGTGAATGTGTGTTGCTCCACCTTAAGTGCTTGCTTGTGAAACACTGTGATGTTTATTTTTATTTATAGTAGTTGGTGTTGACTTGGTTTTGTTTGCATGTGATTTCTGAGGACAGCATATGGGAGACCTCTGAGGTTTTGGTAAGTTACTTGTGAGTACCTCCATATATGTGGATTTTTGTGTTGAGATCTTATTTAGTGAGGGAAATGATGTGCATGTGCTGAAATCCTGTTTATCATTTGATTTATCAGTATGTGAGAGCAGTGTCTCAATTTTCATAGTGTAAATACATCTCTCACATACTGTGTTTATTGTTTTTCTGGATTAAATGGTTGTCAGTATACATGAGGCAATTGTTACATTTCGCCAGGATGCCCATGTCCACCAGGCTGGCCACTGAGATAGCAGGAAAGTGCCTATCCATGGTTTCAGTTTTTTTAACCATGGAGATGAGTGGGGATATTTAACTGGATGGGGATGATAGCACACGGTCGAAGAATGGGTACTATACTCAGTGTGAACTGCAGCTATCCAACAAGGTGATGCTGCTCTGCATACAACTCAGATACTCCTGGAGCAGCAGGGGACTGGGGAACATTGCAGAGATATTCTAAGGGAAATTCTGACTTGAAAGTGATTGCATCTATGCAGGCTACTGCTAACTGCCACTGCATGAGAGAGTCTCAGTACAAACAGTGGGCTTATATAGGATCAAAAAAAGAAGTTTTACAACAACAAAGCCTACAGACTAATCAGAAAAACACATTCCCCGGGATTCATGAAGCTTGCATCAGATGCAGGCATAGCGTCGGCGTTCTAACACCAAATATGGCCACCGAGCAATTCAGGTACGAGCTGTTTCTATGTGCAGTGCGTGCACTACCTGCATACGCTACACCCGCACAACTCCTGAGCCATGTATGCTAATTACCACATGTGCAGCAGTGTAGCATGCAAATGAAGGTATGTAGCAATTCAGGAAGTGGTGCAGGCTTAGTGTAAGCATAGAGAAATGTAAACCGTAGAAAACAGTTTACATTTTTGCAAACATAAAATCGGAGCCATGACAGGTGACCAAACACATGTATTATAATGTTACTATATGCCAATGGCTAAATATATAGCCATTGGCATAAAAAGAATGTACAAAATATAAAATTAACGTTTAAAATATATAGTCGCACTATCGCGACGTGGAAGCTCAGGGCAGCAGTGCGCAAAGGGGTTCGCAAGAAATATATAAAAATATAGAATAAAACCGCAATGAAACACATATCATGATTTCCCCATAATAGTCAATGGTAGGCATGCTACACCATACTCATGGTGCAAGGGTTGCTAAGGGGCAGTGACAGTGTTATGTGCAGTAGCTAGGAATTAGTAGGCAATGCCATGCAAATGAGAGGAGTAATAGTGAATCGCAGACTCCCCGCTGGTGTAAGGATGCACCTCACAATGTAGCATTATTACACTGAGGTGAGCCCTTGAGATAAAGATGACATCAAGAGAGGGGTGTGTCGCCATTGCTGTAAGCACATTGGAGCATTGCTAAACCGGTCTACCCCTAGCTAGGCAAAGCTGCAGGATAGGGGTGTGTTAAATCGCCCATAGCTATGCTTAGCTGAGAGTACATAAGGTAACCGAGTATGCATGTGAACGGAGATGAAAACGTGCGTAAACCCGGTAAATGGGTATGCGCGTTGTGCACTGCAGCCAAAAGAGGAAGGATATAGGAAAGAAATAAGGAAATGCTGCAGTAGTGAAATTGGAGTACAAATGACTAATTAACACCTAGAAGCCTACAGTGGGCCATTGACAACAGCTAACCAGGCTGCAAGCAGCTACCTGCAGAACAGGGAAGGGGAGGGGCTGTACTGCAAAGAAAACAACAAAGTGTCAAAGTAAAACAAAGGCGATATGCAGTATATCAGCTACAAGGCACATTTTGCTATGACTGGGTAGGGAAAGTACAAAACAAGAAAGACGGCAGGTGGATGCATGCCTGATAATGGGAGGGGATCCAGGTCTAAAAGTGAATTAAAGTGCAACAGATTAATCAAGGCAGACAAGTAGATCTCCACAGTAAAGGCCCCACACTTGCAGTACTCATTGCCAAACCCATAATTAAGACACACAGCAGATGGAATAGTTCATACACACCCACTTACATTAGCAGTATCCATAGCACAATACTATAAAGTGTGAAAGCACCTCACACACATTTGTGTATTCCCATACACTCTGCACCAGTGGTGTATACAGATGGGGAACTTTTATTATGTACATGTTAGGGGCTGCCATAGCTTTGATCCACCATCAAGTGTTGGAGACTATAGGTGGTGTGGAGGATGATGCACATGACCACCGCAGGCACCAGAGGAGGAGGAGAGTGTTCAGACCCAGGCTAACCTGCCTGGGGCTACATGATCTGGAGATAGTAGAGCATTACAGGGCAGAAAGGGACACCTTACAGCAGCTTGTGGAACTGTGCCAGCCAAACCTCAGAGCCAGAACAAACAGAGGGGAACCCATCCCAGTGGATACGAAGGTATGTGTAAGCCTGAGAATACTAGCTACAGGTACCTTTCAAAGACCAACTGGGGAGATCATGGGTATCTCACAGGCATCAGCATCCAGGGTACTACACCAGTTCCTGGGTGCCATGTTACCACATGCCAATGAGCACATATACTTCCCCTGAATGCAGGAGGAGTTGGCCAGCAATATGCGTCTCTTCCACCGTGTGGCAGAATAACCGGAGGTACTGGGTGCAATAGACTGCACGCACATACACATCAAGTCACCATCCGGTGAGCAGGGAAGGCGCTACATAAACCGCAAGGGATACCCCTCCATCAACTGCCAGGTTGCGTGCAATGACCAGGGCATTATCATGGATGTGTGTGCTGGCAGCCCTGGAAGCTATCACGACTCTCACATCTGGCATGCCTCACAGCTGTATTGGTTATTTCCCAGGTGGGACATCCCAAATGGCCACCTGGTGGGGGATGCTGGCTATGCACTGGAACCGTGGATGATGACTTCCATCAGAAATGCACACACAACCATGCAGGAATGCCATAATGAGGCACATGCACAGACCAAAATCATCATAGAGCGTGTGTTTGGGATGCTGAAATCATGGTTCTGGTGCTTGGACATATCTGGTGGAGTCTTGTAGTACTCTCCAGGCATGTGTGCCCACATCTTCATAGTGTGTGCCATGCTGCACAATATGGTCCTGCAGAAACAGCTGCAGCAGGGACAGAATTATGAAGGCCCTCACAGCCCACCACCATTGCCAAGGGCCTCACAGACACAGAGGTACTCAGACCACAAACACCCTGAGTCAGCCCCAGTAGGCAGATGGAGGCATGCCCAGTATGCCCATGCCTTGGCAAAGAGGGAACGTATAGCACACACATTGACAGTGTAGGCACCTTGGGACTGACACCTTTCTTCACCTGTACACACAGTAAAAATTGATGGCACACACACAAGACTACCTGTAAATTGTCATGTATAGGCAGTCTACTGTGTGCATCCAACATATGCAGCCCTCAACTATTGCACACACAACAGCCACTGGCACGAGGTAAGTCAACACCTGAACAGTAAATTAAGCTATCAGCATATGCAGATACTGTATGTATAGATTCATAGGTAGGTACTTGACCAACTGCCAGTGGCCATTCATTATGCCAGCCAAAATGTGTCAGCTTTTGCCACCCCATTGATTCATTAACCATCCCTCTGTGGAGCAGAGCCAATGGCAAGATCTCTGGGTTGCATCTACTGTTCCCCATCCACCCTTCAAGGTTTCTCTTGCAGACTGTTAGTGAGGGACTCTGTATAATATAGTTAGGGATGTTGTTCCAAAGTATGGGGAGTGTCTGTGACAGGAAGCTGACTCTCCAGCATCTTCCAGTTATTGCTGTGGCAAGGTCAGCTCACTACAGTGTGTGGCTCACTGTGACATGGATTCCCATAGGTGGAGCATATCAATCAAGCCTGTGTTTGACATGGCTGTGTTGGTCAGTGGAGATCATCTCTGGGTAAACGAGATGCCACTGAGTAAAGCAGGAGTTTATTCAGTCTGGCTGCATAGGCCATATGTTGGAGGGCAGTATTCCACTTGGTGAGGTACATTCGTGGACCCCCCCCCACCTGTTGGACGTGTCATCTGAGGTACATCCCACATGGGTTATTATACCCTATGGTGGGACTGATGAGTGATGAGTAAAGGGGCACTATAACTCCAGTATGTCTAGAAGGGAATCCTTTAGTAGTTAGATGGCCTACATTGAAGGATGTCTTGACTACTGTGGAGATATAATTGTCACAGGGGAGATCACTATCTACCTTAGTCCCCAGATACCCCATTACCTCATCTGTATTAAAGTTGCTGCTGCTCATGTGTTAATATGTGGGTGTCTATTCCACAATGGAATGACCATGCAGTTATTGGCACTTGGCTGGAGGCCATGTCGTTGGCACCCTGTGATGTTCTCTGTGAGGCCCCCTGAGGGATGTCCGTGTCAGCTGGACTATCAATCATGGCTCCCAGTTTGCAGTCATTGCCAAACATGGTCTGCCGTAGTCCACCTGTGTTTGTCTGTACATCTGAGACGTATATGCCAAACAGTAGGGCTCCCAGGACTGAGTCTTGTGGCACACCAGTTGTGACTGTTCAAGAGTTGGACCTGGAGACCGCTAGTCGTACCATGTGTGTAAGCCCATTGGCAACCCAACCTGTGATGTATGGGTGAATGTTCAGGCTGGTGTGTTTATCAATAATACCTAAGTTGGCCATGGTGTCAAAAGCCTTGTTGTGGTCCAGGTAGTATGTGTGAACCACCTTCCCTGTCATCTAACGTCTTGGTGACTGTATGTAAGATGTCCAACAGGTTCAGTAGGCATGAACTGCACTTAACCAAGCTGACTTAGGTTGGGTCACGTGTTCGAAGGTTACCCATGTCATTGTTAATGAGTGCCATGAGGATGCGAACCATACCATTGCAGACCAGGCTAGTCAGGCTTATGGGGTGGTAGTTACCATGGTCAGTTGTGATTTCTCCATGATGGAGTGGAATAACCGTTGCCACGCGCCATTGTATGGGCATGTAGCCTGTGGAGAGGCTGAGGTAGGAATGCTTAATTAGGTGGGGGGGCAAGTTGTCTTGTACAGTTTGCAAGATGCAGTTTGGGTCAACATCTGCCTCCACTGACATTGTGTTCTGCAGTTGGAGAGGGCCATTTCTACCTGTGTGTCTCTGACGGTTGGGATACTGCACCTTTTGGATAGTGTTGTGGGCTCTTTAGGGGGTGAAGTATGCACCGAATGTATCTGCAAGGAAGTTGGTGATATCAGTAGGATCAGCATATTTTGTGCTATATTTCACTGGCACAGTGCAAATCTGTGTGTCACCATGTAGATCCTTGACATAGCCAAAGAAGGCTTTGTGGTTATCTTTCGAATCCTTGCGTATTCTGCTGATGTTAGCCTTGGATGATGTCATGAGGGACCTACATATCATACTAATAGTGGTCATGGATGTCTGCCCTTAGTGGGATTTGCTGTGTGTCTGGAACACTGCCCTACATCTGTATGTTTATTGTAGAGGTCCACCAGACCAATGTCCTTGTCTAGGAGGAGTGAGACTTGGTTTGCCAGTGATGGCATGATCCATACATCTGTGTAGGTGCTTATAGACTGCATTTGTAATCTGTATCTTGAGCAGTGTTTCTCCTTAGTGTAGGGGCTGGGAAACCCCCCACCCCTGTTAGTAGTGTAAATTTAGTTGTAGGAAATGTATACACTGTGGTATCCATGGGTGGGGAGATGCTAGGGTGTGGAAACAGTGAATAGTTCATGGTCAGATCTAACAAGTGATCGGTTAACCTCCACTGTGGTACACCTGTTGCTCATGTTGGTGATGACCACATCTAGTAGAGTCCACCCCACATTAGGGAGGTTACCACCTGATACAGGGCATATGAGGTGATACATTCCAGGAAGCACTGGTCCTGGAAGTGAGTACAGGAGTACGTTTCCCAGTTAATGGTATAGTAGTTGATATCGACTAATGCCAGGGTGTGTGTTAGGACTGTCATGTTCTCCACTGTCTCCAGGTAGGTGGAGTGGAGTTCCTGGGTCATGGAGGGTGATCCATAGCAGGCCACATTCCTCATTGCAGTTGTGGCTGGTGTTAGCTGCACATGGATGATCACAGAGGTATCATGTTGCCCCACTAACCTGGAGGCGTAGGTATCCTTGATGAATATGGATACAGCCCCTCCATGTCTGCCAGTCCATGTTCTGTGGCTGAAATGTGTGGTATGGATTGCAGTCTGGTAGTGCTAGTGTGCTCTCAGGAGCCTTAAGACAGATTTCAGTTAATGCACAGATGTTGATGTTGTCCATCCTGAAGAGTGCTGTGAGTGCATGCATGTTGTGATCACAACCCCTGGTGTTGAGTAGCATAAACCTCATTGAATCTGCTATTGTGCTGGTTACAGAGCTGGTATTCACCTTCGAGACTCTGCTAAATAAGGCACCATGGGTGCGCCAATAGCCTTGGCCAGTATTCCAAAGTGTAAGGCTGACACATTGGATGGTATGGTATCATTACATGCATGTTCCCCATCTGTGCTTGTTTTTCATCTCCCCTGTAGGTACCCCAGTGGTAAGCAATAGAAAGCCTTAAACTTATACAAGTCTTCTAGCTTCCAAGATAGGCTTTTGGAGTGACTAAGTATCAGTGTTCTGTATGTTCTTGCTGTACTCAACTGTTTCCAGACTACATGGTGAGTTCACGCTGTATATTGTGATCTGAAGGTCTGTTTATTCACATATTATGGCTGTGATGGCCTGCACATTAGAGGTTTACAGATAGCCTACTATCTATCTGCCTAAGGGCAAATAGAAGCATAGTAACAGTGTGTTGGCCTTCCTGGCACCATTGATGAAGTAACTGAGCCTCTGTCAAGCATAGCCAATGAAGCAATTCCAGGCAGAGTTGCTGGAAGCTGTTGAAGACTGGGTTGTGGAGGGTGATAGGGGCACTTACTGATCTAAAAAGGGCATGTTAATGTGGCAATTCAACACCATTCAATTCCCCCAACAGGTCTTGCAACTATCAAACTGGACAGGCTCCCTCACCCCCTAGCTGTATGGTTCTGGGACACATGATCCTAGGGGTGTATAGTCTGTTACCCAATCACACATCAAGGTTTCCCTTGAAGTGTGTCAGTGAGGGGCTATGCCTAATGTAGTTAGGAATGTAATGTATTGTCTCACAGTACATTTGTTATATGTTGTTATGTCAAGAGTACATAAAGCTCATTGAGTTTGGGGGCTCCCGCCCTTTGCTTAGCCTAGCTTACACATAGAAATCATTTAAATAGGAACTAGACGGAAGCAACGTTAATGTCAACAGTGTAATGGTTACAGCATCCGCATAGTATCTATGAATTCTAGGTTACAATCCCGATAAAGGCAGGGATGTTTATCATGTGCAAAAGTATACCTTAACCACAGCTTGCATATATAGGTAGTAATTGTCTGTATAATAAACATTCGAATCACCTATATAAACCCATGTGTGCAGGAGAGTACCGTCAACAGAGAATGTAATGTCATGTCAGCACATAGTGAAATGTTACGTCACTGACAGGTATATATCCGGAGTAGTTAGCGGATGTGGCCGTGTTTGTATGCACTGGTTATATGCTACAGTGTTTGTTTAACTGTGTTTAACCGCTGCTATAATGTCACACAAACACTTTTAAACATGCTTACAACTTCTTAAATGAGCCTTATTCTCTGTAAAAAAACATTTGTGAAGCATAACAAGTGTTGAACCCTGGACCATGCACACTATAGTCATGGGACGTACCACTAAGCCATCTGAGATGTACACATGTTTCATGGTCCTGAGACTACACCTTATACCATATGCATTTCACTGTAATGATCACAGATGGGACAGTGGCTTTGTGTACATATGTACAGTACATTGTAATGTACTGTAGTTTGTGAACCAACACATTCCAGTCTACAGATGCATTACTGTTACAAACTAATATGAAATATATATATGTCAGTGACGTCTGCACACACACACACAGACACACACACACACACACACACACACACACACATATATATATATATATATATATATATATATATATATATATATATTATACAGTTGCATCAATAGCCGTATAT
This sequence comes from Protopterus annectens, assembly GCF_019279795.1. Classification (NCBI taxonomy): domain Eukaryota; kingdom Metazoa; phylum Chordata; order Ceratodontiformes; family Protopteridae; genus Protopterus; species Protopterus annectens. Next base: position 1,052,889,948 of record NC_056730.1, read on the forward strand.
ATAAGTATCTATGAACACACTTCATGACACAGAAGCACACCAAAGGAATTGGATTGTACACAAAACACATGCAACTCTGGTATTATAACAATTAATATTAACCTAATTCACCATAGAAGGAGTGGTTGTTGTATATGTGAAGATTGGGGTGGGGGAGGAATGATGGGTAATGCAATCATGCATCAAGGAGGGCCTGGGTCAGATGTCCAAAAAGTGAACTGGAGGGGCATACATGAAGTATGGGGACAATATAAGGACACAAAGCAAGAACCTTACTCATTCATAATACACCCTGTCATGTCACATTGCAACACCTACTTTCACAAACATATGAACATTAACATGTATCAGACATATTTACACCAACTGATTGTCACATTTGTTTTCAGTAGTGAGGAATGTCTGTAGTACAATGTATATTCTAAACACCATAACATTTGTGCATATCTCAGAAGCCTTAGTTATAAGGTCAGTGACTGTGGTGTTCATGGTCCTGGGTTCAAGACCTGCAAGGGCTGCAAGGTTATTTTGAGGGCCAGAATAAGGGCTTTTGGCTGCAGGTGGATTAAAGCACTCTTAAGCAGTTGTAAGCAGGTTTCCACATATTTGCGCGACAGTAAGCGGTGCTGCAACACGGTAAATGGAGAAGCGCTTCACATGTTTGAACTTTGCTTAATATTGTCCAGATCACGGGCAAACCTGCTCACAACCATGTAAATGTGCGTTATTCACACTTTCCCTACCAGTGCCTACTCTGAGAGGTAAAATAATAACACCTTCCAGGAGTAGAACCCGCAACCATGTACTCCATCCTCAGAGTAAACTAACACTAAGCTACCTGGGATGTAACTATCCCAGCTGTGTATGCTGATAGGTTAAAACACAAAAGGGAGGAATGTGTTGAAGTAGGACAACACACCATGTACCCAATTAAAGGTGTATGCTCATATATATATATATATATATATATATATATATATAGAGAGAGAGAGAGAGAGAGATACATAGAGACATGTCGACATATGCAGGTCTACATATATATGTAGATATATAGATAGGTTAAAAACATCTACACATCTAAGGAAGTAGAGGTAAATGTATGCAATAATGTAGATATCTATATACATATACATATATATATATATATATATATATATATATATATATATATATATACATATATATAAATATATATATATATATATGTATATATATATATATATACATATATATATATATATATATATATACGAAACAAAATCTCCCCAAAGTGATGAAAAATGCGTGGAAACCAAGGTACCCAAAAGGAACAGAATGAGTCCGTGAACAATAACGTTTGCACAAAACGTCAAACCCAACTCTCAAAAACAGTACTTGTCAAAGATATAGTGCCAAACGTAGCGTTTTCACAAAACGTCAAACCCAGCTCTCAAAAGACAATGCTTGTCTAAGATAAAGTACCAAACGTTGCTAAATTTCCAATTATAGCCGTTCAAGTAAAGCAACAGCAGCCGTTAGTACCTCAGTGATGATACAGGAACGCTTGCTGCAAACTCACTCCTCTCTCTATCACAACGTTCTTGAATGAACGACCACTTGATTAGCAAATAGCTCCACTTTTAGAAAATAGCTCCACTTTTAGAAAATAAACCATTCGGTCCAAAAATTAAAGTAAGGATAAAATCGTTTATTACAGTAAGCGCTTTCATGGCGTATAAACACCGCTTCCTCAGACAAACAGTTTTTGGCGCTCAAGTGACGGTTTAAATAGTCAGACCAATCACTGCGCCAACATAAGTTAAAACCACATATAGCAACCCTTATAATGAAAACTAAACATAATTAATTAACCTCATATAACAACAATTATTGTGCACAATAATTATATCACAAAAATCCTAGGAGCAATGCAACATTAAAGTGATAAAAATGGGATTAAAATGTACAATAGAACAATAATAAAAGTTAATCTTCCTGATGCTAACCAATGCTAACAATAACTTAATTCTGATTTAAATTATTATGACTCATGTTGTACTAAGCTTAAGATTTCATCCGCCAACAAAAAGTGATATATATGTGCTGGCAAATCAAGGCTCAGACCTAACAAGTCACAAACGTATCAAAAATTATATACAATAAAATATCCTGAGGTATTACATTATTGTAAAAAACAATGTCTATGCAATATTATTATAGTACTCAATATTTAATGCAATATGTTGATAAAGACACATCTAGTACATATGTCTATACATTCATAATTTTTTATATTTTGATTTAGTTACACATGTAATATTTTATGGGTGATGAGAAGTTGTTGGAAAAGTAGCTGGTTTTAAAGTTCTAGCCAACCAAGCTGTTTAAGATTTGACAGTGGTGGGTTTAAATGTAGAGCCAGTGGCAAATCTGGTAATGTTGTTATAGAAGGTTGCCAGTTTATTAAGGTTACTTTTGGAGAGATTGGTATAAATGGGGGAGGCATAGAGGAGGGTAGAGATAAGATGGGTATGCGCAATGGTGGTTCTGGCTTCAGGGGTAAGAAAAGATTTTATTCAATAGACAGAGCCAAGTTTTCTGTTTACAGTTTTGATAGTCATGTTAATATGTGAATCAAAGTTAAGATGTTGATCAATTGTTATGTCTAATAGTTTGGTAGTTGGGTTTGGTGCAATGATAGTGACGTTATTGGTCTTGACAGTGAGGTGAATAGGGGAAGACTTAAATGTTGGGGTACAAAGCAGTAGCTTTGTTTTTTTGGCATTTAGTAGGAGGCAACATTGCAGGAACCAATTATCAACTGAGCTAAATACAGTTTGAGTAATGGTTTGAAGTTCAGGAGCAGGGGGAGCAGTACATACTAGAGTAAAATCGTCTGCATATTGAATGCAGGTGGCTTGAGGAATATTTAGATGTAGATCGTTAATGAATATAGAGAAGAGGAGAGGTCCCAAGATAGAGCCTTGTGGGACCCCCAAAGTAATAGGAAGATGAGTGGAAAGGTTATTGTCCCAGAGGACAGATTGTTGTCTATGTTCTAAATAGGACTTGAACCATTGTAGTACTTGTGAGCTGAATGAGAGAGTGTTTAGTATGTTTAGAAGTATTTCCCGGTTAACCATATCAAAGGCTTTAGAAAGGTCAATAAAAAGTGCAGCAGAGAGCTTATTATTGTTACGATGTTTGTTAATGCAGTCGGAGAAGGATAAGAGAGCATTAGTGGTACTATGAAAAGGCCTAAAGCCATGCTGACAATCTGATCGAAGGTTATTTAGGAGAAGGTGATCAAGAAGCTGTTGGTGGATACATTTTTCCATTAGTTTGGCTAGAGGAGAGAGTAGGGTAATGGGGCGATAGTTCAAAAGTTCGATGGAGTTAACACCTTTGTGAAGTGGGATAATGTGAGAGATTTTCCAGAGGGATGGGATAAAGCCTTCAGTAATGGTTCTGTTGATAAGCATGGAAATAGGGTAGTTTAGTACTTTTACAGCAATCTGCAAATATTCAGCTGGTAGGAGATCAGTTGAGGGGGTACATGGTTTAAGTTTAGTAAGTAAGGTAAAGATGAGAGATGTAGGAATTGGCTTTAAATGAAAGTGGGTGGTATGCTAGTCAGGGTGGATGGGAGGTTGGAGCTAGCAGGAGGTAAGGAGTTAGCAAGAGACTGTACAGAGCCAGAGAGGGTAAGAAAAAGTCAAGGAGAACAATCAGTAAGGTGTGAAGATCAGAAGGTAAGTGTGTAGAGTTAAGGAGGAAAGTAAGGGGGGTTTCAGGGAGAAACTACAGGAAAAGTAGAAGGGTTGTAGGGAGAGACTGGGCTACGAGTATAGTAAAATGTGAGATAAGAACCTACTGGGAGACAAGGTAGAGGGTGAGATAGACTACAGAAAGTCTAGGAATTCAGAATCAGGAGGAGTCACTAGAGACAGGAAAGAATGCAGGGCAGTTAGCTGATAGTAGGGCGCCACCTAGTGGCCAGGTATGTAAATTCAGCAGGAGAACGAGATCCCCTAAGGGGGATAAGAAGTCCCTTAAGGGGGATAAGAAGCTGGAGTATGGGATGGAGCTACCCTAGTTCAGAGTAAGAAGGTAAGAGATTGGGAAGTAAGGGTAATTTGAGGCTAATAAGGAGGAGATTTGGCTGCTGGCTAACCTGGGAGGGTTGCCTGTTTTACCTAGCAGAAGTATTTAGCTAGGCAATAACAACATTAGAAGACATACTTTCACTGTATTCTTTTCTGGGACAAAAAGGATACTCGGGGAGCGGGTTGAGTTATTCTCTGTTCAGGAGTTAATTCCTTGGCTTCCAGCAGGGCACAATCAGGTAGGCTAGAGCTGGGGCTAGCAAATGTAGAAAAACCTCCGACAGTACCACAGCTAGGAAATTTACTGAAGATAGCAAACATAAATAAAATAAAATAAATTAAAATCTTTCATGAAACTCACAATACAAAGATAGCACTTTCGGGGATCTACCCCTTCATCAGATAACTGTTAAAAATCCCACAATTCCTTAAATACCTTAAAACAGTCACATGATATTTCAAAATTTCTAAAAATTCTATTTTTTTAATGTGAGATAAGAAAACCAATACATCTATAAAAAGCATTTGTACCAGAAACCACAAACCACTGTTTTAAGGTATTTAAGGATGTGCTCCTCAGAGGAGGATTGCTGCTAAAGGTAGCTACAATGTTTCCGTCCATAGCACAAATATTTAAATGTGAGCATCACTGTCTAAAACATCTTCATAGGCAATACGTAAACTAAATACAGTACTTGGTACTTGTAGTACTGACTGCTCATACAGGCATGTCCACTAGTCAGCTACTGGTGTTTCCTAATGTCAGCTTTGTGTATGTGGCCATCCTGGGGGAATGTAATATCTATGCCATGTACGAAACAAAAATCAAAACGAACACAAAAACTTAGAAAAAAGGTGAAAATGAAACCAATAAAACCAAAAGGAGCCGGCAACTATAACAAGACTGTTTTAATTAACGCTTTCGGTAAAGCAAATACTTCACCTTCTTCAGATAAAAAACAAGTCAATTAAGGCTGTTTATATACTCTTACAAAAGTTAATCAACCAATTAATCAACCACTTAATTAACAAACAACTATCATGTTCATAATCATAAGTAAAATAAACAGCATACATACACTCAATATTGCAGTCATAATGGTAAAAAGCCAAAAAGTTTTAAATAACAGCTCCAGGAAAACTCAACTAAACGCATTATCCGTCAAATAAAGTCAAATATCAAAGGTAAATATAAAAAGAAAAAATATACATAAAAAATTATAAATATATTACAGAAAACAAAAGAAACAAAAGAAAATAGAAAATATCTACAAATATACAATTTAGACTCATTATTAAAATGCAAAATATGCATAGTCTATATATCCATAAAATGGTATATGTATATAAACGCAACCTTAGAAAATGTAATGCATATACAACAGAAATCGATACATTTCATCGTCTCAAAGTTAACCATTTGAGCACACATTTAATGGATATCTGTTCAGTGAGACCAGGGAATGCATAGGCAGTTGTCATAATCTGCCACATTAGCTCATCAATTTCCAAAAGGAGTTGCCATGGGCCACCTCTTAAGTCACAACATCTACGATGTAAAACTACAAATTTAAAACAGTGATCTGGGTACTCCAATATGTGTTTTGCCAAGGCGTTGTTCATGTCCTTTTTAATAATAGCGTAATTATGCTCATACACTCGCTGTTTTAGTTTTCTTTCAGTTTTGCCTATATAAAAGGCAGTACATTGATCACATATAGCGGCATAAATCACGCCTTTAGATTCACAATTGAATCTACCCCTGATGGCATACAATTTATCGTTAATCACAACCTCTTTTTTAACCAAGATACTTTTACATTGTACGCATGCCCCACACTTAGACATGCCTTGGGGACCTAAAACCCATGGTTTTCTCCTTTTTTCAAGTAATGCTTTAAGGTTAAGGTTTCTTCTGTAGGTAATCTTAGGTTGCAAACCCAGTTTACCACACAGAACTGTGTCCTCAGTAACAGCCCCCCAATTTTTATTCAATATATGCCTAATAGAGGCATAATCTACTGAAAAAGTACATAAAAAGCTAATGTTATAGGCATTATTATTGCTGGATGAAAGATCAGCGTCTTGTTCCACATTCGCTAAAATTTCATTCAAAGTTTGTCCACCGAATAATGGTTTAAAATGTCCCTCATATCGTTTAGAAACAACTTCATCCCTAATTTTTAAAATTAGGTTAACCGGATAACCCCTGTTGACAAACATTTTCTCTAAGTTCTGACATTCTACTTCAAAGTCACAAAAGTCTGTGACCATCCTTGCTGCTCTCACCATTTGACCTTTCACTACTGCCTTCTTATGATGGTGAACATGATAGTTGTTTGTTAATTAAGTGGTTAATTAATTGGTTGATTAACTTTTGTAAGAGTATATAAACAGCCTTAATTGACTTGTTTTTTATCTGACGAAGGTGAAGTATTTGCTTTACCGAAAGCGCTAATTAAAACAGTCTTGTTATAGTTGCCGGCTCCTTTTGATTTTATTGGTTTCATCTATGCCATGTACACTGCCAGACCCACCTAACACCATGCCCCACACATTGTCTGGGATGCAGCTACAGGGGTAAGCTGGAAGGCAGCCCAGTCTACAGCCATGACTGGACTGGACAGTCATGAGGTGTAGGTTAACAGATGCAGCTCATCAACACAAACAACACATACCCTTACCAGAACACAGTAAGGACACCCACACACACTACTGGAAATCACACACATTCACAGATGCGTCTAAGTATCTGGCCAAACAAGTGACCCCCCCAAGCAGGAAGAGACAGACACCGAAATACACAAACTGTATGACATAGTTTGCATAATTGTGCCACACCTCTGAACACATGACTGGAAACATGCCCAACAGTACTCATTTGTGAATGCAAACTCTAGCACTATGTTACACACTGACCTATACTATGGCATACATACTGTCAGCTGCCTGTCTGCCATGATTAGCAACATACTCACACACTCAGAAAAGCTTTTGAACTATACACATGGCTCAGACATATTCCATGTTGTTGTGCAGGACCTGTGATGCAGTAGCCTGGACTGCATGGAAACACATGTAGGAACTGTCAGGTCTTGTAGCCCATGCAGGTATGTCCCAAGGCCTGGGTAGCATTCTGCCATTGGCCAGAATGATACTGTAGTACAGGGACAAAAGGATTGAATTCCACAATTGTCTAGTGTAGTGGTGCATGTTGCAGGGTATCCAGTATCTGTCATCCTGGGATAACATGGTTGACAGACCATGATGCTTTGCCAGACAGGGCCTGCACCTGTCACCCATGGGAATATGGATACAGCCTAGGGCTCATGCTTCCCATATAGTGCCTTCATCATGCATGGTTCAGGTGAGGGTCCTCTGCTGTTACAGGGACAGCCAAGCAATAAACTGCGGGTCTCACTACACAATGATACATGTCAGAAACACTATATGGACACACATATGTCAATCCCTAACATGGAGAACATATCTGTGCAGTGGCTGAGACATGTTTCAATGCTCTGGAGAGCACACCTGCATGACCATGTTATAACACATGCCTCACCTTCTGCCCATTATCCTTTACTGGAACTCACGGGCCGCAGGTGTGTCCATATTCCTGAAGGATATATACACCCCCACGCTAATTGCACTTGCATAACATCAGATGCATTATGCTGAGCAACTACCTTTGTGCCACAGTGGAATTCAAAGTGCACCTTGAGACAGATCACCCACCAGGCCGCAGACTTCCCAACTGTCATAATGTGCTGTAATGGGGAAGATTAGGTCTGAGACAGATCCATAATAATGGCTACTTTCAACTATTCCATTATGAACTGGGAAGACTCCTCATGTACCAACACCTGTGCTCAATGCATGTTGGATTCCATTGACCCCAATGACCTGGATCACAGTAGTCACACAAACAGGGCTAACAGTATGCTACACATAATGAGTCTCCAATGCCAATGCTATGTTTCCTAAGAGCAGAGTGGTGAGTGCCATGGCACCCATGCAGATGGACAATGCATGTGCAAATGCTGAATCCTACACAAATGAACCTTAAGCAGTAACATATGTGCAGTGATTGTGCCATTGAAACAGAACCAGGAGTCAACCCAACACAAACAAGTAGGCAAACTGGTAGTACCATGCTTTAAACTGTACCACAGAAGGTAGTAACAGTTGCAAGAGTGAACACACATGAGTGTAGGTGATCCCTGGTCAGCCTCAGTAAGATGCAGATGCACCATATAAAACCATGCAAAGCTACTGTGAAACCAATCAGCCACATATTATGAGGAAGGGCACAGAGTATTCTAGATCCGTGTCATTAATCGTAATGGCAACGACAAGACCTGCCATGCTGCACAGCACTATGGCATGGGAAGTACTGCTCCTACAGAAATAGCACCCATTCATCCAGATAGTGTCTCAGAGAACCTAAACCCACTCCCACCTCCCCCCACCCCCAACAGGTACACTTAGTAATATATCCATGTACACTACAGGGCCCCTGTCCTAACGACTATGCAGATACAAGCTGCACTCTCTAATGCCATACATACAGCTTTCATGGGACCTGTCAACATCCCAGGGTGTATCATACACAAATGTAAAAATATTCAGCTATTCACATACACATCATGTTCAATCATAGCTCCATGTCAGGCTGTGTACACACTGAATGGTGCACAGCAACAGTTATCACACCCCACAAAGGGGGAAACACCATTGATAATGGGACATAGTGCACAACTACCCTGCTGAGTCTTGTCTGTACGGCCATGAACCATGGTCAGTGTAATTGATGTACTCAGTACAGATGTAGATGTTGATTCACACTGCATATCATGACCTTGCCAGGTCGTAGGACACCATCACCCATACTGTGTTCCAACTACACTCAGTAAACTAGGCGTATATTCCTATGTCACAGGAGTGGTTGGCAATTGGACTGCTGGCAGAACTCACACTACAGAAGGTGTCTGACGAATACACGCACATCAAACCAGTGCCAGCCACAGTAATACAGGGGTCATTCCTGGTACTCCCCCTCTTTGTTATCTATACCACATAGACTAACACAGAAGGCATCACCCTATTGATGTCTGCAAATGACTATGAACTAGGAGCAATAGTCAACTCATTGTGTGCTGCGTTCAACATACAGAAGGGCCTTAGTGTGTCAGATGTGAGGTGTGTGATGTATGCCCACAATCTGACAGCTAAGTATTGCATTGTCATCCCCTGTGTTACAAACCCTGTACCCATTAACTAACACCTAGGCAGTGGTCAACATAATGGCAACTGTGTGTATGGGATGCAGCTGGACAGTACTTCCCTTTGATAATTACATCACCACAAAAGACAGGTAGTCATATGTGGCACCCCTAATCATGACAGGGTGCCATCCAGGAATATAGAGATAACTGCTCAGTCATACTCAACACCCATGTGAGCCATAATATATCGCATATTTCCTTTAAGGGTTATTTCTCATGTGTAGATGGCCTACACTGCCCTTCACAATCCCTAGCTCTACTATGTAGCATGCAGCCTACCCTGAATAAAGCCATGGCCAACCCAGAGGTGTTGGACATGCTACACTTAACACATCCTGATCCCAAATAAACATATATGTCATGGACATCCACCTTTCTAGTACAAGGATCACAACATAGGTTCATGGGTTCATAGATTAGTACTAAGCTAACTGCCCTTGCGAACCATTTTAAGCCTAGCCAATTATTCCTTGTGAGACTAACTAACACTGCACCACTGCTCAACTATCCTGCAAAACATGTCTCACATCCCATACGTACCACCCTTTCTCTGCATAACCCTGTTCTCAGTGAAGCATATGCCATCTATGGGTGTATGTCATATGGGATAACACTTGACATGTGAAACAAGATGGACATCACAACCATTGGATTGAACATGTGTACACATGGCCATGGAGGATGGCCAGAGACATGAAGCAAAACACACAGTAGAAGTGATGTACATGTGTGTACACCCTGTTGTAAATTGGCTTGACACAATACAACTATGGCGTTTGTGTAATGGTGATATTGCAGATGTGAAATCCTAAACATCATGCAGGCCTTTGCACAGCTTGTGTAGGCATAACATGAAACCACCACATAACATGTCTTGAACATCTGGAGTGTGTCACGACATGGAAGCATTCACCTATACAGTATCCAAATACATACATGTGTTGCATCACATACACATACATCCACATCAAGCCACAGATACAGTACATTCACCTTGCTGGTGTCAGACATCACTGTCATGCCTGCTCCTCATGTGTGTGAGGTGCACAGATGGCATGTGGGACATAGAGTACTTGTACATTAGCCATGTGTGGACATAGTTGCCAGGTATCAGTAATATGGTTGCAGATGTGCAGCGGTGTCATCCGTATACCCTTCTTTGACCTGTGTCACACATTCCACATAAGAGTTTATTGTGTATACACCTCGGTGACATGGGTCACATTCCACATTAGATATGTATTGTATGTGAACATAGTCATGGCTAAGAATTGCGTCAGTAGCTCACACTGTATAGCAATTGTGAAGCCACATGATGCCCTGCAATGGCTATGCACATCAGCTCAATGTGCAGTATGTCCCTGCATATTTGTAGGGTGGATAGACAACATTGCATCAGCTGAAGGCCCATGTTAGTATAACACGTCCCTGTATTGGGACACCATTACTGTACTGTAGATTGGAAAGGACACCGTTACGTTACACGTATGCATGTCATTCAACATGTCAGCAGCAGACATGTCATACTACATGTGATTGGCAAGGTCATACGCCATACAGCAGGCTGGTGTACTGTAAACCTGTGCTGGTCTGTGGCACTATTGCAAAGTAGGGACAGCCATATCAAACATGTGTGTACAGCCACATGCACAATTTCTACACTCAGCTCAGGGGTAGGCAGAATAATGTTGAACAGACATGCACTGCTTTGGGGGAGATATGCAAGCTAGGGCTCAGGCAAACATAGTATGCAGTCGACATACCCTACTGCTCATGTCCTCACACATAGGGGTGGTGGCCAACACAAAGCATCAGTGGCAGATGTACAAAGGTCAGCGATGATCTGTTAACATGTGGTGTATGTTGCACACACCATGGCAGTGCAGTGCAATGGTGCAAAGTGCATGCATTGTGTTGCAGGTATGGGGCATAGGCTACTAACGCAAATGGTGCAATAAAGGTATGTATGCTAACCACCACTATAATTATGTAAGGTGCATGCCATCTGCTATACCACATGCATGCTGTTGTGTGCAACTCAGGGATGTATGATAACTACCACTATAATTGCTTATGCTGAAACTATAATTGTCTAAGCTGAATGCCATCTGCCATATCACCTGCATGTAGCATGTGTGTCTGTGTGTGTCTATGTGTAACTCTGTGTCTCTGTGTGTCTGTCTGTCTGTGTGTCTCTGTCTGTCTGTGTGTCTGTCTCTGTGTCTGTCTGTGTGTCTGTCTGTGTGTGTCTCTGTCTGTGTGTCTGTGTGTGTCTCTGTCTGTCTGTGTATGTCTCTGTCTGTGTGTGTGTGTCTCTGTCTGTCTGTGTGTGTCTGGTATAACTTGTAATGTACAGTTCTTGTCTTCCCCTCACAGGTGTTGATGTAGGTGCATTACTCTCTTGCTGTTCATCTGATGTTAGTGTCCCCACAGACTCTAACAGTGATGATTATAGTATGATTGAGGCTGAGTCAGGTTTGTCAGGGGCTGAATCTGTGCATTGGTTTCCATTCCACCTGTCTCCCCCTCACCCTTGCACGCAGTTCCCCTGCCTGCACTTACCGCATTGTCACCGGACATAGAGGAAGGACAGTAGGCGGGTGGTAGCATGGAACAGGGAAGTGTGGTGACTATGGAAGGGGTGCCTGCACACCATGATCCTAGTCAACAGACTGGTGATGTCCCACAGAGGCATGTGCCCAGTGTTGCTCTTTAGAGGACCACTGCCCAACATGCCCCTGTAAGACCAAGCACATCAGCTGGAGTCACCAGACGCATGTTTCGGGCTGTAATCGAGGCACAGGCACGTACTGAATGGCACAACAGAGACGGTCCGAGGCTTCAGAGGGCTGCTGTCTGTTCATTAACTGACAACAGCACTTGAAAATGCTCACCATCATCTTGCAGATGTTTTGGATAGATGATTGGGTGACATGGTGGGAGTCCTTGACCGTGGCATGTCAATCCTCGAGCGTGGAATGTCTGTGCTGGAACATCTGGTGGGAGTGAGGCATCAGGCATATGGACATAGGCCAGCTACATCACCTGTTGAAGGTCTACGTGAACATGCTACTGCACATGCCTGCTCCCATAGTGGCGGTAGCAGCAGCAGTGCTGCTGGTGCTGTGAAGTCCACAACAGGAGACAGCAAGCACATGCACCTGGTCCTGGATGGTCCCAACAGGGACACGATTCCAGTGGACTTGTGTCATCAGATGGTACCCAATCTGGACCTCTGCCTAGTAGTGCCCGTGCAACCCCTGGCAGGCGCAGGTCACATGGCCGTGGCCAGACACCGTGAACTGTGACACCTGCCTTGTACAGTCTGCAGCTGTGAAATGAAAACCGGCACAGAAAGAAACAAACTGGCACCAAACTGGCACCAAGAACACTCTCTGTATGCTGGGAAAACAAGGAATTCACTCGAGTGATGAAAACACAATTTATTCCACGATGTGATAACAACTCCACAGCATTAGCAGCATATACAAAATAAAACGTATACGCCACAGTAACACAATATCCACAGTCAAGTGCTTTCGTCCATCCGGACTTCTTCAGAACTGTTCTTGTGCATCCTTCTAATCCTAGGTCATGTATGAAACTTCGTAACTACCAACTAACAACACAACACCTGTTCTCAGCCCCCATGAAGCCCTGACACTATGGCAACTTTGTACAGTCTGCAGCTGTCAATATTACCCCTGTGTAGGCCAGCCACATGCCAGACCCGTGTGCATGCATACACACACACTGGAAACAAATGTAGGGCACCTCAACACACGCACACATGCATAACATCCACACACGCCCAATGATATCACAGGCCCTAACACACACACATGATGTCATCCAATGGCACAGCCTAGGCCTCTGGCAAACATTATCACCCTGTGCATATGATGATGTCTGTGCCACATCCCTGTCATCCACACCATCGGTGCAGGGACATGTTCTTATGGTCTGATACACAGGGTGAACATACTAGGTAGACAATTGTAGATTAATTTTCCTGAGTAGTGTTGGCAGGCAGCAGACATACCATGTATTGCAGTTTTAGAATGCATTTTGTATGTTTGACAGCATGCATCATGTGTAACAACACTAACAGCATGTTGATCTTGATGTTCTGCCTTCCTCTTTCAGGTGTAGTTGCATGTGCCAGGGGATGTTGGTGTTTGCGGGAGTCCCATATGTACATGTTGACTACCCACAGGTCAGTATGACAATACCTGCATGCACTTTGTAGCTTCCACATCACAGTTATATTCTCCCATGTTTCAATTATGTTTACTGTTCTTATGATCCAAGAGCATGATAGCTGTGTAGTAAGCTACTGTGTTAAGAGCAATCACATCCATAGTGGGTGACATCACAGGTATAGTTACCTGGAGCACAGAGTGGGTAAAAGAGTGGTATGCTGGATGACAAGGGTAAAGGCCAGTGGAAATAGTGGCTTCTCATTGGGAAGCAGTAATACCCACTGCCATGACAGCATGCAAACACAGACACACCCACACACTCAGGGATTCCAGACACAGTAACACACACTGTGACACACACACACAGTTTCCAGTGTTTGAATGACAACCCCTCCCTATGTGCACATCATCATTATAGTACTATGCAATTACAAGATGCACCACAGAGATTACGCATGTACAGGTAGTTGGAATGGCCTAAGATCGAGGACATCAACAGGGATACTACAGTGCAGTGAGTGTATGTGGGGAGGGGGGGGTCCATCAGTAGGCTATGTAACAACAGGTCACACCCCAGGGTGCACATGTTAACAGGCGGTTAGTATGCCCGTCTACATTGATGATATGAACAGGGATGCTAGACTGCTTTGAGTGGATGGGGGGAGTGGCCATTAACATTTCACTATGGTAAAATACAGACTCACTCCAGGAACCGGACAGCCATGCACACAGACAGCCATATACACACACAACACACACACACACACACACACACACACACACACACACACACACACACACACACACACACACACACACACACACACACACACTGGCATTCACAAAGATATAGACCTATGTCACAAGCACACAGACACTTTACATGTGTGAAGTTTAACCACCTGCCTATGCCTTTCTTTCTACACTTCACTCTGTACTGGTATCAACAGCAGTTTTCAGAAGAGTGATAACATGTGAGATGTATTCCCAACCATACGTGACATATATGGACACACACCCACACGTGCCAGTACTGTGAATCAAACACCTGCCTATCTCATGATAGGTACTACAGCAGTACAGCACTATCACATCCAGTGCAATGCTTACTGACTCTTTCCTTTGACAACTGTGCTGATATATGCACAATATATGCATGAGGGGGTATTACTGTTACAGGTGTCATGGGGTTTGCCTTCAGTGTCACCCCTACAGCATTCTACATTGTCTGTCTTCCACTTTGATTAACAAAACCTGACCTTAGCAGGTACACAGGTCACTGTAGGACTGTTGTAACACACCAGTGAGCTGTCCTCAGTAATCATTCATCTGCAAAGAAGCCCCACCACTTAATAGTCATGTCCAAACATCTGTCCATACCTCATGTACAGCTCACTGTACTTAGAGAATATCACCATATACAGTTGGCAATGTTGAGGCTGTTTTTCAACAGCATGATGTACTAAGACAACAGTCACCTTCAGACATCAGACACTGCACACACATGGAATCTACACAAACAGCAATACATGTACACATATGCGGTCTACATCAGTATGTGCACTAGCAGGTCAAGAGGATACATTCCAGATCTTCCCCACACCATGTGTGAAACATAGCCGAGCATGACACCATAATGAATGTTGTATTCATGTACTGGTAGGACACCACCACTTTCACTGAGTAGCCAAGTGTACATATATTACAACAGCACATATCAGCGTTTCACACACAGCATTATTCCATGTCATGCTCCTATAAACTGTTACTTGACAGTGCCATGGTGAAGCCAGGGCACTGTAATGGTCAACAGTGAACACATCATATTTGCCACACACACCTCATGTGTGCTGGGACAGTGCCGGCAATGTGCTCTGTTAGAGCTAGGCAGTACACTCATTCAAGCATGTGCAAGGTCTGTGGCTTGTAAACATCTCACTCCAGCATGTAATGGCTATTGTGGTACTAAGGCTAATGTCCAGACAACACACAGCATGCATGGCTTGCAATTGTTGACTTGAGGTATATGTAGGAGCTGTGGGCACACATGGCTGTACATGTCATGAACATATCACCTATGACTACTCAGGAACATACAGAGCAGAGCTGGATTTCCATGAGTCTGTCAATACAGGCCTTGTGTAGGTCCTAAGGTCCTGTTATTTGGGTATGTTTGTAGGCATTGCATTAGATGGGCATGTCTAAAGACATACATGCCACATGGGGTGTTATATGATATGATAGGTGTCATTGGTGACCAGTAGAGAGAGGATATTACCTCTGTCAACATAGATATTGAACCTTATGTACTGTTAGCATGCTATCTGCCATGTGCATGTGTGTAATGACTGTAGCCACCTGTATATAGAAAGGTAAATGAAAGCTATGGTAATATAATATATGTTGCATGAGTGTGGGATGTACATATAAGTAGGGCAGGTACGGTTAGGTCATATCCAACCATGAGGGTGTTGTTTACTGGTGTACAGCAACAGTTGACCATGTTAATACTGACAACATCCGTGGGACCCTGGTATGTGTACAACTGAGCAGGTTACAAACTGTGGTATTATTGAATTGCATAACACATTATGCAGCTGTGTCTGTACACGGGTATATTGCACAGTTGATGTAGGCCTAGGTACAGTCCACTAATTGAGAGTTATCTGGTGGTCTACCATATTATGTCATACCACATATCGATGTATGTTTGTAGTCTGGGAACAAGGTGGTGGATATATATGAGGATACAAGCTAGAATGCAGCATTTGCCACTGTCACCTGTACCTGACTCATCTGTGATGCGTTATGTCGGAGTACTGGTCTTTACATGTGAGTAGCCTTTATGAATATGTGTACACCACCACCTGGTATGGTCCATACCACTGGTATAGCCCACATGTCTGGATCGAAGTTATATGGTGGTAATGCAATTGTGCACTACAGAGCTTTCAGCCAGGTGTTCCTCACTGCACCGATGTCGGTAATCCTCATTGTAGGTTTTACATTGAGCAAATGGATTACTAAAGCCACACATCTAGCACGGGTTAGCATAAGCATTCAATGCAATTGTCATATAGGTGTCAGGGTGTTACTTCTGTGTGTAGGACATTTGCCTTGGAATGCGGCTATATGGGTAAATGTGACCTAGGTATTATCCACACACACGTGTAACCTGGATGCATTTGCTCTGTGTTGAAGGCTCGTTGTTCAGTCATGACAGCCCAGAATGACAGACACTGGACAACCTCATAATAACAGCAGGACATTGTCTCATTGTTTTGGTCTAGCAGTTGCCACCCATACCATGACATCACTGTGTGTGGCATTAATTTGCTTAGTAGCAAATGCCCCATGTAAGGTGATGGACAGCGGCAGAACTTGTGTATATGACCAATGTGAGATATACTTAGGGTAGCAGTCCTGCTAATAATGATAACTACTACCACAGCCGGGAGAGGTCATCTTGTCACCTGCACCTCAGTACCATTACACAAGGTGGCTCACACATTATGCTTGCACATGCCACTGTTCCACGTATAATGCCACTGTCCACAACCTGCTATCAATGTATGCCTTTCAGGGCAGCAAGGTGTGTGACACATGCTATAGGTAGCATTCGCCTGTGTGACCCAGGTAACATATTGTCTGTCACATCCACACATGAATGGATGTGTATATGTAACATGTATATGTCAGTACTTCATGTACATGTATGCATGTGCATCACACAGCACAGACACAGCTATATCATTTACAGGTCACATACAGGTATCAGGTAGTAAACCAGTATGATATGCATATATACTGACAGGTAAGATGTACCTAACTGTAAACCTGTGTGTTTACAATAGGAGTCCATTACAATGTGTTCTGTACATGTAAGTGTTTGAGCATGCACACTGTGGCCTTCAGTGGTTAGAATCGGAGTGCATCCCAAACAGCCCTGTGCTACTAAGTGTATGAGCGTACCCACTGCCACCTTGTGTAATTTGAGTCAGTGCATCCAACAAGCCCAGGTAACATATTGTCTGTCACATCCACACATGCATGGATGTGTATATGTAACATGTGTATGTCAGTACTTCATGTACATGTATGCATGTGCATCACACAGCACAGACACAGCTATATCATTTACAGGTCACATACAGGTATCAGGTAGTAAACCAGTATGATATGCATATATACTGACAGGTAAGATGTACCTAACTGTAAACCTGTGTGTTTATAATAGGAGTCCATTACAATGTGTTCTGTACATGTAAGTGTTTGAGCATGCACACTGTGGCCTTCAGTGGTTAGAATCGGAGTGCATCCCAAACAGCCCTGTGCTACTAAGTGTATGAGCGTACCCACTGCCACCTTGTGTAATTTGAGTCAGTGCATCCAACAAGCCCTTTGCTACTAAGTGTATGAGCATGCCCAGTATAACCTTGTGTAGTTGTAGTCATAGTGCATCCCAAACGGCACTGTGCTTCTAAGTGTATGAGCATGCCCACTGTAACTCTGTATAGTGATAGTAGTTGTCCATTCCACAGATTGCCATACTCCAGTTCAGGTTCCTGTTGTGCTACAACTATACCTCTCAGGCCTACCTGCGGATGGTGTGTCTTGTTTGTGCATACAGGTTGTAATGGACACCTACTTTAAACACACAGGTCTACAGCTATGTACTTCATGACTATCAGTCTACCTGTTGTTGTCCTCAATTGTAGAAGGGCAGTCTGACTGCCTTGAGATGTGTAGTCTCTGTGGCACATGTCGTAACTGCGTAGTACTGTAATAGTGATCCTTAGATAGGCAGGAGTTCCGATCCCGCCACTAACAACTGTGTGCGCATGTGTGTGTGTCAACAAATGGCTGATTGTGTTTGTGTGTGTGTGTGTGTGTGTGTGTGTGTGTGTGTGTGTGTGTGTGTGTGTGAGATTAGGCTAAGTGTGTATTTGTGTCTGCATCCTGTCATGGCAGTGGGCTTTGCTGCATTCCAAAGATATACCTCCTTTTGCACTGGCCTTTATCCTTGTCAACTGCTATACTTCTCTCTTCCCCCTTCCCCACTGCAA
Organism: Protopterus annectens; assembly: GCF_019279795.1. NCBI lineage: Eukaryota > Metazoa > Chordata > Ceratodontiformes > Protopteridae > Protopterus > Protopterus annectens. The sequence continues at coordinate 1,052,908,589 of NC_056730.1, forward strand.
ATAATCAGTCCTGTGATGTCACCAAGCTCAGATGTGGAATCAGTAAATGTAATTGTATGTGTTCTGTGGCACATACCCCAACTGCATACCATAGTACTAGTTACCTTTACATAGGCAAGACGTGAATGCACATTACTGGCAAGTGTGTGCATGTTTGTGTGTGTGACTACCCTGTAGCCAGGCATACACATGTGTAATGTCTTTTAGCACACCATGGTAGCCATCTGTGGTGACCGGTGTCTACAAAGTATTACATAGTTAGGAATGGTAAAGAATACACAATCAAGCATGACTACAGTTGGGTATGTTATTTTCCTGTGCCACTGTCGAGCAGTGACACAGCAGTGGTCACTGGGGTGTAGGTCCATACTCATCATTTACCCACGCTAACTCTACAATCCCCAGGGTAGATTACATTAGCCATCATTCCCCACCCCAAACTCCACATACACAACAACCGTCCCTTCTCTGGTGAGCTGCTTATGATTTAAATGTTATAAAACAAGAGATGCCTCTGCTTTGTGTACACGACAGTTCCTTTGGAACCCTTCTGTTTCACAAAGGGTGTTCAGATGTGTGTGTGTGTGTGTGTGTGTGTGTGTGTGTGTGTATGCATGTATATATATAGCTATGGCTGCGTCTGTGTATATGCATATATATATATATATATATATATATATATATATATATATATATATATATATGTAGGTATGACAGTTGTACAGATGTAGACTTGTCTTTGTGGTATCACAGAGTACAGTACATTCAAGGGTACTGTACATATGTACACAAAGGGACTGTCCCATTTGTTTTCAGTACTGTGGAATACCTGTAGTACACTTGGAATGCCCTTCTTTGACAATCCTGCTGATGTCACCCACCTACGTATACACCTTTGGGAGTGCTGTAACCCAGTATTTTCTGTAGCATGTGCTGTAACTGCGTATTGCTGTAGTGTGATATACTAGTTAGGTAGGGGTTCTGTTCCAAGAGAAACCAACTGTGTTTGTGTTTCTGTCTGCCTGAGACAGGAACAATGCTTTTTAGAGTTTGCACACTCTTTACGATTCACATGACCACCTTTGGCAACCCTGCTGATGTCACCCACCTAGGAATACACCTCTAGGACCGCTGTAACTCTGTATTTTATGTAGCGCGTGCTGTAACTGCATATTGCTGTAGTGTGATAAACTAGTTAGGTAGGGGTTCTATTCCCAGAGAGACCAACTGTGTGTGTGTGTGTGTCTCTGTCTGCCTGAGACAGGAACTAGCTTTTTAGAGTATGCACATTCTTTACAATTCACATGACCAGCTTTGGCAATCCTGCTGATGTCACCCACCTAGACATACACCTTTGGGTAGGGGTTCTATTCCAGGACATGGCAGGTGTGTGTTTGACTGTCAGAACCTGTGTGGAGATGGTTGTGAGTGTCTAACCACTGGACATGTTGGGGAGTGGATTTTGTAGTTTTCCTATATGGTGTCTGTCTTATATGTCACAATGTCCACCTCATGAGGAGTACAGATGTCAGTCAGCCAAGGGACTGTGTTGGCAAGCTATACCCCTACATCTGGCAAAAGGCCTGGTGAACAAAGTATGCAACCCTACTATTACCCGTAATCTGTCCAGAACCCATGTGTCATACACAAACACACTGGCCTAGAATATCCTGCTATGTTTTTAGTACCCTGCACATTGATCCTGCACATTGATGACAGATAGTAGGCATGGTGTGATTGCAGTGGGCTGCAGAGGGCATGGCACCCTGTACAGCAGTACAATAGGCATATAATTGTGGACAATGTGCCTTCACTATGTTCCTCACTGGATGCCTGCAACATATGTGGTGCCATCAAATGTGATCCACAGAGGCCATACAATGCCTTACACATGTGACCTGTATGGATCGATGCCATTCACACCAGGGAATACCTGTATCATGCTATCAATGCAGGTGCAGGATAAACCTGCTGACTATAAGCAGGTTCTGCCACACCAGGCCAGTATTGGCATATTGGTGGATAACGGTCTGTGTGCACAGCATGTGCCAGCCAAACCAGGTACACCTGTACATGTCACTGTACATTATTGTGGGACATGCACATCCCAGGCAATGTCCATATCAAAGACTATCAAACACAGACATGGCATGCATTGCAATGCTATGGCCATACACAACGGTAACCAGGATGTCAGGACAGTTCATACAATACCCATCTGTATGGGACATTGCAAACACTACACCCCTATACCACACTGCATACCATTGTCGGGTGGTGTGATGCCAAGGATTACTCCTCACCCAGCCTTGTACAGCCATCTTGCACAGCCAACCACTACACACCCATGAAGCAATGCACACATGCATGTCAGTACTGGCACCTTGTGTCTGCGTGTGAGGTATGATGATCCCAACCACAGTCACCCCCAGTATAATTCCCATTGGCATACCATCAAAAAACAATAAAACCAAACTCAGAAAACAGCAACAAGACGTTCACAAATAGAAATGAGCCACGTCTTTGGACCAATCCAAAGTTTTATTCTAAGTGCACTATTTAAATGCATTTTTTACTGTTTTGGTAACTTGTCTGAGGAATTTTCGTAATTTCACAGGACGAAAAGCAGTTTATTCAGTGTGTTGCTTTACAATATTAAAACTTTCCTAATTTTACAAAGACGTGGCTCATTTCCATTTGTGGACATCTTGTTGCTGTTCCCATTGGCATACCGACAGATGTCATACACGTTCACATGACCTAGCCCATAGAACCTCCGGATATCCCCTGTGGTGCATGTAGTACCTGTGCATTACTGCAGTGTGGCAAATGAAGTGGTTTGGGAGTGTAGTTGTGGACCTGGCAAAGATTGTCAATGTGAGTCCATCAGAGAGAGTGGTTGTGTTGACAATGACATCAGTTCATGTGGACAGCCATGTGTGCTACACCTAATGTCTGTCTACTATATCTCTGTTGCAGATGTCGCACACCAACACACATATATGTTCTTACAGCACATCAGCATGTCAGCTTTGTGGCACATGGAGTAACTGCATGCACTTGTAATACTAATGACTAGTCAGTCAGGGGTTTGAACCCCTGTACTGGTAGGTGTGTGACAGACGATGCTTAGGTTTTAGTCTCCAAGCCCTTCTCTGATGTACTTTGCCTGTAAATATCCCTCCCACACACTCTCTGGTGAATGTGGAGGTGTACACTTGCTCAGCAGCAGCTTGTGTATTGTAAGTGATGGTCATGTTCAGGTGATGGCCTCTGCACCTATTGCAGTCCTCCTCTAGCTGATTGCATGTGGAACATCTGCGATGATGTTCCCATAACCATTCGCATGAAAAACACAGTACAATATCTAGGAACATCATGTTGGTGTTTGCCCATGGCAGTCACTGTGAGTGGTACCTGGATCTGGTGTTTGGTAAACGGCATCACAGATGATATCTGGATGTTCCTCAAACAACATACACAGTGGGAAATAGCCTAAAGACAGGAGGGTGATGTGCCAGACATGACTACAGCATGTAAGTGTAGCTATGCTTCATTGAGACAACTGCCTGTTTAACTAAGTGTGTGTGGTAATGGCTATTCTGCATGTTTTAAAACTGACAAGACAGTGCTCTGTTTGTGAGGGACCCCCATCTGTAGCACCACCCGTGGAATGGTCAGTGTGTGGAACCATTTGTTTCCTGTGTTACTCACTGAACACACATCTGTGAACAGCAGGAGCATAGTGTGAGGATTGCAGCCAGTACATGGTGATAGTGATGATGTACTGCCATCCCATCCTTGACTGGACATATGTTACATGATACAGTGGTATGATAGACACTGTCTGGGGTTCTCAGTGACAAGCCAATAATGGGCCACTGTTCATAGCTGCAGTCACAAGTCTTCTACACGTTATACAGATGTCATGCTGTATATATGCATGTGTTGTGCTCTCTCTGCAAATGTATACCATCTGTTGTGTTGGGTTGATGGTCATATCTATGCATGCTGTTGTAAGTAATACTGAATGCTGCTGACTATTACTAAGCCATATCTCTGTTTAAACTGCAATACCATAAGCTATATGGGTTTGGAGGTCCCTGCAAAACCTCCTGTCCCACTTCAGCTGGCCATGGCACCAGGCACCAGCACATCTTGGGCCTAGCCTTGGCCTCCACCTCTGTTGGCTCTGCACCATCTTCTGATGGTACCGCCACTGAGGATGGGGCTTGTCCCCCCTGATCCAGACAGGGACATGTCTGTTGTCGTACAGTCCCGGACGTGGTGCGTTGGGGGCTCAATAAGCGGTTTTGAGGCCAGATACCCCAGCTCAAGAGCAGAGTGTCACATCTACAGGGTGAGGCTGCCCCTCGAAGACAGCCCCCAACACTGCCACCTTTGCAGCTGCTTTGGTGCAGTGGTGGCTGCCCATGGTTGGGGACCTCCATCCCACTGTTTCCATCTGGGGGCTCATGGGCTTGTGAATGCTGAACAACCCTCCCCGTCCGAGGTGTATCCCCCCACATGTGCCATATACTGACCCTGTATACTGTCTTGTCTGTCATCCTACCCTATCTATCCTCCACGAGCATACCTACTCTCCTTCCCCCACATCCCACCCTCACCCTATGGAAACAAATGGCCAATCGGTTCATAGAATAACATTTGCCCCATACATAGCTGTCCATTTCACACAAGTGTCCACTGGACACATGTAACCCTTTTAATATGCACTAAGGAGAAGTGAACTCCACTGATTAACGCTCAACAGAAAGCACAGCGTAAAAAACACAGATGAGCGTTGCACCACAATAAGGTCACTAGAACCAAAATAAAGTCATCCACAGTAGAGATGCTATTTCAAATGCAAAATGCAAAGAAAACAAAAAAGAAACCCTGTGTAGAGAACAGACAAGAGCTTTCAGCTATCAAAGCCTTCTTAATAGCTGAAAGCGCTTGCCATTCTCTACACAGGGTTTCTTTTTTGTTTTCTTTGCATTTTGCATTTGAAATAGTGTCTCTACTGTGGATGATTTTATTTTGGTTCTAGTGACGTTATTGTGATGCAACGCTCATCTGTGTTTTTTACCCTTTTAATATGCATCACAACATACTCCAGTTGTCCTCACCCCTGTCTCTCAGGCGCACAGTCCTAGTATGCATGACTCCTAAATGTTCCAGGTACATGTGATGCGGATGACCCTATTGTACACACAACACTTTCAGTCCCTCTATGGTTACCCCATGTACCTTTATCATGATGATGATGTTGCACACAGCATCTTGCAAGAGTACTGTTCTCACATAATGATTGGACAGGAACTGTTGTGTTAATGTAAATAACATGCACAGAGTAATGTATATGGCCAATGTACAAATGTTTGTGTGTATGACTGACACATGTCGTCTGAGGGATTCTTGATATTACATAGAACGACACCACTACATAATACAGGCATTGCTGGTGTTTCCCTTTTCATTCCTTTGTAATGCTTTGTTGTCACATGGGATGTTCCTGATATATATATATATATATATATATATATATATATATATATATATATGTATGTATCTATATCTGGACATAAACACACACACATACATCTACATGATGGAATACATTTCCTATACTGTTAAATGACTGCGATGAATGATATGTTTGTGATGAGGTCCGATGTCTGTATATCTGCCATGGCTTAGTGGTAAATCACAATAGCTGTGTGTGCAGGGTCCTAGTTTCGAGCCTTGCAGAGGTTGTTTGTTTTGTTGCTGGGCAGAACAAGGCCATTGGATACGGTGTGATTAAGGCACATTAAAGCAGTTGTGAGCGGGTGTGCGTGGGTTTGCGCAGTGCTAAGCAATGTTAACCTCTGGTTACAGTTTCTTACACTCAGTTAGTTTCTACGTTGCTTTGCCAGTGTAATGCTGACATACTGGCAGCCAAACAGGCTTACAACCGCTTGCTCCCACACTTGCAAATGCACTGCATTTGGAGTTTGCATCCGACACTCACGACCCTGCGTGGGAGTGAGGACTACGATATTACCTTGTGATGCCTATTACATTGGAGTACATGCCTACAGTATTGGGAATGGCTGGCCATTAGGTGACAGCATGCCGTTCGACTGTACAGAATCCGCGGCCTCTCCAGAGTTTGATTCATATTATTGATGTGTTCCTCTTACAATCTGCACCCATCTGGCTAATACATGGAAACTGATACTCTTCAATACAAACAATTAATTGGGTTTTGGAGCCCACATCCTTCAGCTGAGTCATGCTACTGCATACCTAATATTCTATCCTTTTTCTAAGGTTGTCAGTGGAATATGTGCTTTCTGTCCCTATCAGACCTCTCATATGACTGAGGAAATATACAAACTGAATCAGGGACATGGCATAACATCAGGGACACATTTAAATTATTGGTGCTATTAACCTGACACATTGACAGACTCGGAGCATATGAATTCATACACATTTTCTGAGGTAAATGATGTTTATAACTCTTAATTGTTGTCATTATTCATTACTTGTAATTCACCACCTTTCTTCCAAATGTCACTAGTTTTAGGAGGGACAAAATGGGGCAGAGTTAGAAAATGAGTCAAAATCTGGAACGTCCCTAGAAATCGGGGACAGTTCAGAGGTATGGTCCCTATTTGTTCCCCCAGTGGTTTATGACCTGTCCAGTGGATGTGCTCTTAGGGGTTGAGAGGTATGGGCATCAGCTATGCCCATTTCGGAATATTGCTTACATCCCTGGGGCGGTGCTAATATGACTTTGCCTGCCAACACCTGCACACCTAGGTCCATAATTGCATACCCATAGTTCCCCCAACTACCACTCCTCTACAGCACTCATCCTTACTGTGGGTGCAGATGGGGTATAAACATACCACTACACACTGCCCACTCTCCCCGTGTCAAGACATATGTTGTACATTGTGTCGACCCATGGGTTATCAGGCTTGCACAACCTACTGGTCTGTGTACATCTACAGGCTGGTTTGATAAGTCATTATCGGGACTGCCTCCGATCATTAATTTTTAGTGTCACACGAGGGACATCGATGTCTATGCTTCAAGATTAGACCTGGCAGGTCTCTCCCACTGGTAGTATTCTGCCAGTGGTCTGGGAAGTAGTGGTGTGTTTACCTTTATTGTGTGTCTGTATGTCTCACCGGCCTAGCTGGGGGGGGTGGGGGGGTTGATGCTATGTGTAACACATTTGTTTATTGGACCCCTCACCCCCATATGCATGACCTGTGAACATATGCTACTCGTAACCGCTGTATCATATCCTAGCTATATACACGTGTCTATTTACAGTCACATATATATATCTATTTACATTACTATATACAGATATATCTGTATATGTATGCATACATGTATATTTATATTTTGCTGTATATATATCTATCTATATATATATATATATATATATATATATATATATATATATATATATATATATATATATATATATATCTCACAACATATGGGTCTATGGGTGTCTGCATATGTGCATATTTATATGTGGGTATGTATCTGTATTCTGTCTGTGTATGTATACATTTGTACTACGGAGAGGGAGAGGCATATCTCTATGTAGCTATGGGTAGATATATATGCACATACCTCTACATATATACGTCTATATCTGGTTATTCCATTCCTTGCCATATAGATTATACTTAGCTGCAGTGGGACTCACAGTGGGTGTGCCGCTTGTTGGGTGACACCTCTGCCCAATGAACACATTCACTTACATCCCTAGGGCTGTCCATATAGGCCCACATCAGCCAACACCTGCACACCTAGACCCATAAGTAGCTACCCATAGTTCCCCCACCTGCACCTCCTCAGCAGCACCCATCCTTACTCTGGGTCCTGGTCTGTTCTTGACACACCACTACACACTGCCCACTGTCCACTTCATGGGACCCATTTCATACAATTGTCTCAGCCCATGGGTCATCAGGTTTTCCCACCCTTGTATTCCGAGTATGTATACACCGCAGCCAGAATGGCCGGTCTATCACCTTCTTTTGGTCTTGGCAATTTTTGGGGTGTCCCGCAAGGGACGCACCAGTCTGTGTTCCAAGATTATAATTCATTGGTGCACTGTGTACCCCCCAGTTGTATCCTGCCTGTGGTCTGGGGAGCAGTGGACTCTTTACATTGTTTGTGTGTATGTTTCCCATGTCCGGCTGGGGGGGGTGGAAGGTCATGCTTACGTGTTTCATGTTTCTTGCTTGGGCTCCTCACATCCATTGGCATAGCCTGTGAACATATGTCATTCTTGTGTGCTGTTTCCTATCATAGCTGTATATCTGTGTATATCTACATGCACACACACACACACACACACACACATATATATATATATATATATATATATATATATATATATATATATATATATATATATATATATATATATATATATATATATATATATACATGTATATATATATATATATATATATATATATATATATATATATATATATATATATATATCTATACATATATGTATATATATTTATATATATATATATATATATATATATATATATATATATATATATATATATATATATGTGTGTGTGTGTGTGTGTGTGTGTGTGTGTGTCTGTAAAGCAATACATACCCCGTGCAAACGCACTTACACATGCTTACTTGTGTTTATATATGCTTGACCTGATTACTAGTGCCTTATTCATTATGACACCGACACTTCACTCCAGTTATCTTTTAATTGATATTTTGCAGGTTATGCAACGGAGAGTTGTCGCAATATGTTCATGTACAGATTACCGATGGTAAATAGTATGTGATACAGTGGGATTCGGTACGGGAATGTCTGTTCATTAAGGGGTTGCTCTAACCAATACACTATTGCTGTGCTGCTTCATTTGCATATATACACATATACCCATGGCTCCTGGTTCCCCAGTCACACACCCCAACACCTCCCTAACACTGCTGTCATCCATTCTCCAGTCGGATTCGAGGTGTACTCACACCACTACACATTGGCCACTCCCTACTCCTATGGACCCATCCCATCGGTTGACTCATTCCACATATTCTCAGAACTCCCAAACATTTAGTCCACAAACATTGGTGACGTGAGCGACCAAAAGAATACTATTCGCAATTTTTGGGTTGTCCCACATGTGACACGCATGTGCTTATGTCAAGATTAGACTCTATACTTAATTACATCCTTACTCCCATTAACATGACACTACAATTAATTAATATGTATAACTATGTGGTAATGCACACGTTACACATGAGAGCCTAATTATGTACGTGTTTGGCGTATTTCTTTTACAAATAGACCGGTTTAGTAACTGGCATTGCCATAGCAGGCAGATCACAGGAATGATTCCATGTGTGGGAAAGTCCTCACATTTGATTATTGTCAGCACAGCACTGACTTCGGACATTGTACACACTTCTGCATTTTAGCAGTTTTGCCCCATCCCTCTTCTGCATAACCTATTATTCTATCTACTGTCGAGGTTTGTAAAGGCACATTCATATTATTTATGTCTGCAAATGAAATGAATGTGTTACAGAGTATGTACTTCTACATATTGATGTCTGCATGTGTGTATGCATATATACCTATAACAAACTCGCTGACCTCCATGGGGGTCCAATTAGAACCAGCCCATCCAATCCTGGCATGCCTGGCTCCATAATTTCATACCCATAATTCCTCCACCCCACCCTTGTTCAAAATACACGCATACCTTCCATTGTCCACTTGTTATCGCAGCCATGGCACACCTCCACACATTGCCTTCTCCAGAGCGTTAGGGGCCCTACCCATATGTTGTCCCACCCCATGTATTCCCAGGCTTTCCCACCATTTAGTCCTTGAACATACCTGTGCCCTTGCTTGTGTAATGGTCGGAAGGCCAAATGCTCTATCTATTTTTGGGTAGTCCCACCAGGGACTACCCCCTGTGTGTAAATAGACTTAGCAAATCAACAATGTTACTACCACTGGTAATATCCTGCCTGTGGTGTGAGTAGCAGTGCTTTGCTCACTCCTGCCCAGCTGGATATGACATATGCTGGCAGCGCTATATAATACTGGGGTTGCTGTTGATTCCCTTTTCATTCCTTTTGAATGCTTTATTGATACATTGCTCTTTCTTCATAGATATATACATATATATATATATATATATATATATATGTATATATATATATATATATATATATATATATATATATATATATATATCTGTATATACTTATATACATTTCCTATGCTGGGCACTGCTTAGACCTGCACAAGTGCACTCAGACTTGCTTACTGGTACTTATATGTGTTTACTGCTGCTTATTTGCGCTTACACCTGCTTACTAGTACCTTATTCATTATGACAGTGCCACTTTGCTTGAACTATATTTAAGTTAAATATCTCATGCGATTCTCTTATGTCGGTTTTACGGCAAAACGACATTCATTCGACATGGAAAATGATATGTGCTGTTGTTGGGCTCGAACCGTGACTGTCTGTTTGATAGGCAGATGCTCTAAACACTACACTATTGACAAGTTGATTCCGCTTGTTTTTCTCTATTTGAATAAATATGATGTGTAAGCTACACTTGACGGAGGGTGGCGATGTGCGGACACGTTGCACTTTGCTTACACCTGTGCTATTGCTGCAATTCAAATGTATAATAGGAACATGGGGACAGGGAATCTAATTGTGACAGTTCTAGGGACAGGGCTCTACATTCTACTACTTGCTTGAGTGTTTACTACTTCAATTTTATTTCACTGTTCGTGGACACTCTTGTATGCTTAGCATACATTTCGGTATCCACGGACACTGTCTTACTGACTTACTATTAGGAGTGGGCTCTACTAGTAAGCATAGTAAGTTTTGCAAGTGTCGGGGCATGTTTTCGCCTCCGTAGAGCACTTGTACACGCCCCCTGCACTCACACACATTTCCTGTGCATGTCAAGGGTGCGGCGGTGCACCCTCATACATATTCATATGGCGCTGCTGCGCCATCTGTAGTGAGGATGCTCGGCACAAGGCTAAAACCGTCCGAACTTGTCATGTTATCTCACAGTTATTGTATATTATGTGACTGTCACACAAGGTCACATATTAGTGGAGAGGATTCTTGATGATATAAGCTTCCTGACATGAACACTGGGAAAGACAATTTTCAAGGATGGTATATACAATCGGGAGTAGGTGCATATTTATTGTGAAGCAGTGCAAAAATAGTTGCCTGAATATTAGCATAGTTTTCAGCCAAGCAGGACACATATCAACAGGCACATGAATAACAGTAGACAGAAGCATGTAGAATCATTGACAGTATCAGTCTAATACTACCATTAATCTGTGTCACTGACATAACATATGTGATTGTGAGTGATTATAGAATGTTTTTCATGAATACACTTGTACAACTGTCATGATTTGTCAGCAATCTATGAGGGGAATCAAGCACACCTTCCTCAAAATTTAGCATGTGTCGGAGGTGTTAGGAGGGACACTGTTGCAACTGTATTTGCAATTACGAGCAATCCTGGATAGTTGACTGGTGTGCATGCCATATATATGGCACACTCCACAGTGTCACAAATGCAACCTATGCCATCAATGTTGTCAATCAGCTATGTATGTATTATGTGCATCACAGGAACACATATCACACATGCATCTTGTATAACACCTTGAAATGAGTTCTGCACCATCAACCCCTAATGGTTATATACCAAGAAGAATACTTAAGTGTGGCTGATAATATGTATGTGAGCTCAGTGTGGCAAAAGTGGGTCACTTGAGTAACTCATCCATGGATGATGTCTTGGGAGCTACATGCAAAACAGTATATTGTACTCAATTATTGGTGTGCTGGGGGATGAGAACAATGGAACTATAACGCCTGGTGATGTGGATGTCCTGCCATACTCAGGAATTATACTACATATGAGAGAGTAGTCACCACTGTGAGTACATGCTGGTGGATGTTCCAAATACCATCTATCTGACTACACAGGTCAGATACCACTTAGTCTGCTCATAGGGGTATGCTGTCTATATTGTGATTAGCTTGTGTATTTACTTTCATAACGGTACTAATCCCATATGGCTTTTTTCATCAACTTTGTCCCATGGCTGTGGCAGCAATCCTTTGTGTGTGTTGATACTGTATTCATTCCACCAGTACCACACTTGGATTCAGTGATTGTCCTCAATTTGCAGTCCCACAAAGCTGGTTAGACAAAGAAAGTGTAAGTCAGTTTTGATATCTGAGACTGAAATAAGGAACAGGAAAGAGACTAGTACAGAGCTCTGAGGTACGGTCCTCATCACTAGACTCCAGATAGAGGTGAATTCGCGCACATCAACATATTCATCTGTCATGTATGTGATCCATTTGTGTACCCACTTGGTGACAAAAGCATTTTTGGCCACTTGAGACAGTTTTCTGTAATACCTGACTGTGCATTTGTGTCAAATGCCTTGGCCAGGTCAAGTTAAGCAGGATGATAGTGTTGCCATCATGCTTGCCCTTGGTAACCTTCTTGAAGGCATTGGACAGATGTAACAGACATGATACAGCCTTTAAAAGAATAAAACATGGGTTTGGTAAACAGTCGAGATATTAACTGTGTCCTTATAAAGAAGGTCCATGAAGAATCATTGGGCTATATCATAGATGAGTCAGGATAGGTCTATAAATCCATGCATCAGGTTTTGTGCCCCCCCCAGTCAGAAGGATGCATATTGGTATAAGCCCTTCTACAAGAAGATAGGCTGTCTGGAGGCTGTGTTGATGTACAGATCCAACTGTGTTTGGTAAGTCAGGTTTTAAGTCAGGCTATAGGCAACCTGTGATGTCAGGGCCCATTGATTCTGTGTTATTAGCCATAAAGAGCTGACAGTTGAGATGACCTCCTGAAATTAAAAATTGAGTAACGTTTGCAAGTATACTTTTGCTGATGGCCAGTGGTGAAAGATGGGGTGACGTGTGAGACAAACTGTCAGCTAGCAGATTGTCTATTTTCTTCAGTTGGGTATGTCTGTTGGCACCAACATAAAGATCTGTGCTTAGTTGTGTATTCCCCTTAAGACTTCACATTTTTTTGAAATAAATGATCTGTGAAAAGACCTCCAAATACAACCTTGGCCATTCATCACATTCAGCAAACTGGTACTAGTCACATTAACATACAGCTGTACCAGTGTCACATAGTTACATCAATTGCACAACATATGCTTATATGTATTTCATGGGAAAGCTGTGTTTAAGTGGACTGATGCCATATGACGATGCATTACAGATCAGTTGTTTGTAGCTCATGCAGAACATTTCTTGACACAACTGCTAATAATCAGACAGTGGTGCTGCTGACCTCCTCAATAATCCCTATGAAAAACAACATGACAGCACATGCAATGAATTCCATAAGGTTGCAATTAAATCCAAACATGTGATGCATTATTGTGTATATCACAGCATAACAACATGTGTATGATGCAAGACTTATGTGATCATGTAATTAATTTGAATTTATATTTATGTCTGTCACAGAACATTTAATGCTGGTATGTAGACACATGCACACCTGTGCCATACTGCAAGTGTCACTGTGACAGTGGAATGTAAACTGTGCAGAAGGTTTATCTCCTCCATTACAACAACACATGTCCTAATAAGCTTACAGTAGACATAAAACTGTATCATACAATGTCAACAGTTCTCAGAAGGCATATTACTACAGTGGTTATAGAAGGAGCATGTAATGAAATGTCAGCAATGACCATCAATGCATTAGCTCACATGACAGATTGTAATACCCTCTTGTAGGCATACTGTACATCCACACCTCAACATAGCTCACATCAGTAACAGCAACACTGACATGTCAAATGCTCATAAGGTCATAGGACATTATTAAGCTAAAGGTCAACATCACATAAAATCTTAGCCATTATTATGCCATTTAAAATAAACTTCCTATATCTATGTGATAGAAGATCATAAGACTATTGTTCATATGTGTTTATTTCTTGAATTTCATTAAATACTGCCACTGTCCATATGGGATAGATGCACCACACCATCACAGAATTTGCAGTCATGCATGCAGTGATTTGGAGATTGCTTCCAGAAACTCACAGAAGAGCTCTGCTTACTGATGTGCATATATATATATATATATATATATATATATATATATATATATATATACATATATACATATATATATATATATTTTTTTTTTTGGACATGAGGACATCATCCACTGGAGCAAAGCAAAAAAGAGAACGGTGGATGCTCAGGTCTACATTAATGGTTCTCATAAGTGGTAGTAAAATAAAATGATTCACAAGGTCATACAATAACCATAATATACCAACAACCACATACACAGCAGTAGACTGGGTCTGATTTGAACATTACACCAGTGCGTATATAGAAGATGAATGCCATGTAATGTAACTCTAGCACCACTTTATGGAGTATGATAACATCATTGCATGTTGAGAAGAACATGTTGGTAGGAGTGTCTGACATGGATGTGGAGTCACATTGCTGTGTAAAGTTATCTAAAAAGGAATATGTCGATGTATACACACTCAAGTTGCTTGCTGTCAGATCAGAACCCCTATATATCTTGGTAAAAAACCTATGAACACAGTACTTAATGTTATTGTCACAGTACAAATTTGTCTTGAGTGCTGTCAGACTGCATGTTATACAGAAAGACATCATCAGTGTATGTTACAACAAGATGTTCTGAGGAGTGCCTGACATAGCTGTAGACTCACATGCTATTATAAAATTGTCACTATATTGATTGTTGAATGCACACACATCTGGATGACTGTAGTTAGAATGAAAGCTCTACCTCACTGTCTACAGAGCAGACAACTTAACACAAGTGCCCCATCAAAAGTTTACCTTTCAGAGTGTCTGATAATCCTTTATAGCAGATGACATCAGCAATGCCTCATGCAAAAAAAGATGATAATAGCACTGTCTGACATGCTGGCGTAAAGTGGTCTCTTGAATGTCAATCATGTGAATACACACATACCAGTTCACCACAGTGAGAATAGAATCCCTGCCTAACTAACAATACATAACACAAGTGCCACAGCACAAGTCTAGCTTTTAGAGTGTCCAACAACACTTTATAGTAGATGACATCAGCAGTGGCTGGTGAGAAGAAGATGGCAATAACAGTGTCTCATGTGCTGGGGCAAAATGGTCTGTTGAATGCCAAACAAGTGCGCACACACACACACACACACACACACACACACACACACACACACACACACACACATACCAATTGATTGCAGTCAGAACAGAACCCCTACCTAACTATTTACAAAGCACAGCACTTAACACAAGCACCACAAGGCAAGTCTTATTGTTGAAATGCTGCTGGCTAATTTATGTTGCATGACATCATCACTGGATGTTCGAGAGATATTGGGAGGTCTGTATGAAATGGCTGTATAGGTATACAGAAGTGTCAAAATATGTGCATTTCATGGGACTGTAGCATAGACAGTTACACTTTTCTGAGTGTACACACAAACACCAGTTGACCACATTGAGATTAGAACTCCCACATAGTAAAGTGCACCAGATAGAGAACTCATTTCTTAACACAAACGCCATGGCAAAAGTCTGACTTTTAGAATGCTGCTGGACAATTTATAGTGGATGGTATCATCACTGGATGTCTGAGAGAAGATATTGGGAGGCCTGTGTGAAGTGGATGTGTAGGCATGTACAACTGTCAAAATACTTGTAATCAATGGGATTGTATTGCTGACTGTACGATACAAAGTTATGCTCTTCTGACTACATGCATAAACATGCACCAGCTGCCTGCAGTCAGATTAGAACCCCTTCCTTAGTACACGAGTTAGAGAACTCAGCACTTAATGCAAGTAATGCTGCTGGAAAATTTATAGTGGATACCATTGTGATGCTCCTGCACTAGTCGAGTAATCAAGGAGACTTGATCCTCACCGCTAACACCAGTGAGGGACGTGCACATTAGGAGGATGACAACTACACACACAGTAAAGTACAATTTCCCTTAAAAGCACACAGAGCTCGCAGTCAGTCTGGGTCTGGTTTCTCCCTCTTTCTCCAGATTCCTAATAAGACTCTCCACTGGTACAGCTATAGGGTTGCGATCTCAGCTGAGTGGTCAAGCCAAAACCCACAGCACCCTCTCTGTCCAACCAGTGCTTCATGTCCCTGCCCAAGTAGCTGACACATGCACACACACACACACACACACACACACACACACACACACACACACACACACACACACACACACACACACACACACACACACACATACACACTTTGAGATTTGATTTATATACAGACACACAGACACTCCAGGGGAAGGCTGGCACAGGTTCACTAGCTATGCTCCTTTCTGCCTAGACTATACTGTAGTACCAGCTGCCACCAACCACGCTTATCAGCCACTAATAAGAACCTTGCAAAGGGTAATCAATTCTACTATGTAATGTTACTATTATCCAAATGGTAAGTGTGTCCAAGACTTTTAAGGCTATTTAAGAGTGGCCTATACAGTGTCACCAACTACATGCAAGTACTCTAAGAGCATAAATATCTCTAAACAGACCGGCCACAATTAAAAGGTTTAAATATATTTAATAATAAATAATAAAAGCCCAAGACGATACTCAACAGAGTGACAATAGAGTTCAGAATCACAGGAAATCCTTTAAAACAACATTGCAGGTCAGTCTCACATAAATACCAAAAACATCTAAACTAATCTTATTAAGTTCCTTTCTATCTCTAAGAGAAATCACTGTAATCTAAGTCTTACTTACAGAGCCAGACAAGTGCCGATGAGAGGATGTTGTCAGATCCAAAAATAAATACAAAATGGCACAGACTCACTCTCTGAAATGGTTCTTAAGTTATTATCAAACATTCTCTGCTGGGCTATCTCAGATTACATCATTCTTTGACACCTCTGTGTCAAAAATACTTATATTTTAGAAGTTTGCCTGGAACTGGGAGTCATAAAACAGTTAAAAACTTTTACTTTTGAAACCTGTAATTATTTCTGTTTCCAGACAATATAAATAATTTCTAGCTCTAGACATTCCTGTCTCTTTGCATTAACTAAATTTATAGCACATTCATAAATAATTTCAACTTATTTTCTTAAGAGTTTTGCAAGTTAACTCTGTATGTTCCATCTTCTGTCATGAAAACATATATTTGCATAGGCATATAGTTTATACACATTTCTGCTCTTTTCCATCAGGGTACACTGTGATTACATTCTTGAAGCTCAGTACAGAACATACAGTTCAACACACACTTCTGCACCAGTAGTTTAATATACACATAACATATAGTTTTCTTACATCTGTATGACAAGCATACAAATCATATTACTATTTCCAAATGACATAGAATTATTTACAAAATTCCCAGCTAGCTGGGCTGGCAGCCTTCACAATCCCCCCCTAAAAACTCAAGCTAGTTTTTCAAGTAACCCTTGAGAAACAGCGCTTGAGAAGGTTGAGCCTGTCTGGGAATACCTTACCCCATTCCCTGTCTTGACACCCCATCTGCACTGGCATTGCTAAGCCCACTGTGGTACTGCACTGTAATATCATATGCTTGCAACCTTAGGCTCTATATTAGTTACTTGGCATTTTGCTGGCTGGCATATTGTAGCCATATTAGTGAATTGTGGTCTGTATTTACAGTGAATTTTCTTCCATATAGATAAGGCTGATGTTTCTGCAGTGTCCACACTATGGATAGATATTCCTTTTCTACAGCTGCATAGCATTCCTCCCTGGGTTGGAGCCTACAACTGAGATAAACCACTGGGTGCTCTTCTCCCTCTAAAGAAATCTGGCTAAGTACAGCCCTCACCCAATGGTTTGAAGCATCCAGCTGCACAGCAAATTATTTGCTATAATCTGGACTGGCTAACAAAGGAGATCCTCCCAAAGCTTATTTAAGCTTCAGGAATGCCTGCTCACATGTTGGGGTCCATACTACCTTATCTGGCCTGTTTTTCCTTGTCAGGTCTGTGAGGAGAGCAGCTATGGTACTATAACTGGGGACAAACTTTCTGTAGTATCGTGCTGTCTCTAAAAATGCCTTCACCTGCCTTTGGTAACAGATGCAGGCTATGCCTGAATGGCTTCTACTTTGGCAGGTTCTGGCCTGATCTTACCACTCCCCACTCTATGTTCCAGGTAGGAGACCTGTGCCACTTGACATTTGCTTGGGTTAATGGTCAACCCTGCCCTCTGTAGTCTGCCCAGCACCTCCATGACATGATGAAGGTGCTCTTGCCAAGAATGACTGTAGATGGCAATATCATCTAGGTAAGCAAGAGCAAAATCTCCTGCTCCAGCTAGGATATAATCTACCAGTTTCTGGAAAGTTGCTGGGGCATTTTTCAACCCAAAGGGCATCTTTGTGAACTCATACAAGCCAAAAGGAGTCACAAAGACTGACCTCTCTCTAGCAGTGGGAGTCAAGGACACCTGCCAGTAATCCTTGGTAAGATCAATGGTGGTAAGATACTTAGTCCTACCCAGCTGTTCTAGGGCTTCATCTGTCCTAGGCATCAGGTAAGCATCTGACTCTGTGTGACTATTTAATTTCCTGTAGTCCACACAGAACCTGGTGCTGCCATCCTTTTTTGGTACCAGCACCACTAAGGAGGCCCAGGGACTGCTGGACTCCTAAATTACACATAGTTCTAACATTTCCTGCATCTCCTCCCTCAGAGTCTGTTTGGCTCTTTCATGCATCCTATAAGGGGCCGGCTTAATAGGCCTTTGGGGTCCTGCACCCTGGTTTCCCAGTGAACATGTCCCCAAACTCCTGTAACACTGCTCGGATTTCTCAATCCTGTGTAGGGGATAACTGCTGGGACATTGCTACCTCTTCCACTGAGGTGTCAGTCTGAGCCTCACTGAGGAGAACAGTTACCATACCCCCTCAGGCTCTTCCTGCAATCCACTGCAAATACTCAGCACAAGGGCCTCCATGTCATAATAAGGTTTCATCATGTTAACATGGTACAATTTGTATCCCTGCCTCTTGCCTGGCAGTTCTCCCATGTATTTAACATCACTAACCTTCCTTACCACATTGTAGGGTCCCTCCCAAGCTGCCTACAGCTTGTTTTGTCTGACAAGAATGAAAACCATTACTTGCTGCCCTGCGTCATACTCTATAGCTCAAGTATTCCTGTCATTCCAGACCTTTTTCTGCTGTTGAGCTTCTGCCAAGTTCTCCTGAGCCTTGTTTTGAGGTTTAGAACATATGCCACAACAGACTCCTTGTGGGATTCACACTCACCCTTCCACTCATCTCGAATTAAATCTAGAGGTTCCCTCACTCTATGCCCATACAGCAACTCAAAGGCTGAAAAACATGTGGATTCCTGGGGAACATCTCTGTAAGCAAACAACAGATGGGGCAAATATTTGTCCCAGTCCCTCTTAAACTGGTCTGCAAATGCCCATAGCATCATCTTGAGTATAAAGTTTAACCTCTCAACAAGACCATTAGTCTGAGGATGGTAGCAGGTGGACTCTTTAGGCACTTCATCTCACAGTACTTCCACAGACAAGCCAACAGGTTTGACATGAAATTGGCACTTCTGTCAGTCAGTATTTCTTTTGGGAAACCTACTCTGCTGAAAATCTCCAACAAAGCATTTGACACCTTTTCTGTCTCAATGAAGGACAGAGCTACTGCCTCAGGGCATCTGGTAGCATAATCTACTACCATGAGGATATACTTTTTCCCTGTATAACATGGGTTATTCAGTGGCCCCAGAATATCCATAGCTACCCTTTGAAATGGCTCCTCAATTACAGGCAAAGGCATCAAAGGAGCTTTCACCTTGTCTCCTGGCTTGTCTACCTTTTGGCACTGCTCATAGGTCCTGCAGTACTCTGTTCCATCTTAGGAAATCCCAGGCCAATAAAAGTTTGGCATAATACTTCACTTGGTACATTATATGCCCATATCATGGGCTATGGTTAGATGTACCAGATGGTAGGCTCTAGGCACTACCAACTGCTGTATTCTCTCACACTCTAGCCCTCCCTAAGGGGTCCAGTCTCTGTACAGTAACTCTTTGTCCCATTACACAGGATCCCCCTTCCCTTGAGAATCAGGTGCCTCACTAGCTACCTCTCTCAGGCCTTGTAATGTAGGGTCTGAGAGCTGAGCCTGTCTCAACTCTGTCTTTGTAACTCTTCCCAGCTCCCCTTCCACAGGAAGTCTGGTATCCTCTGATAGTGGTGTCTCACAGTCAGCCTGGGTACTACTACTCACCTCTGCCCTTGCAGTCACTCTGGCCAAGGGAACATCAGTAACCACAAACAGCTGTTGCTCACCTGCAGTCTCATTGCTACAGGGTAGCTCCCTCCTAACCTCCTCACCAGTCCTGGCTGCAAGTATTCATTCTGTCTGGGTCTCTCCCAGGCTAGCAGACCCGCATGCTTGTCTCCAAGCCTGACTGTGTGTAACTGCATGAACACATGGTACTGCATTATCAAAATCATTTCCTCTCAGGACATCTGCAGGGTGATAGTTTGGTACCCTTGTTGTCTTGAGACAACTTACTGCTGGCATGTTGTCATTTCCACTTACTGGCTCTCCCACCTTTTGTTCCCCACCTTGCCTCTGTGGACATCTATATGCTACATGGCCCCACTGGTTGCATTTAAAACATTCAACCCTGGGTCCTGGACATGGACCTGGACTAGTGGCTTCCCCTGCTACTTACAGATTCTGGTTGGGGCAGTCTGGACTGCCCACCATGGGTTCCCTTGGACCCATGAGCAGCACTGGGTGTCACTTTCCTGTGCAGTGATGCCCTACTTGCTAGGTATAGGTCTCCCTTCTTCCCCAACTCATCTACAGTAAGGCATTGTTTGTCAGCTAACCAGATTCTCAAGCAAAATGATAAGGGTTTGTTCCCACACCAAACGGTCTGCCAGCCCTTCAAAAGTGGTGACCTGACATCCACTCACCCACCTATGAAAATAAGTGCTGAGTTCAGCAACATATTTAACACACTTTCATCTGCTTTGCGTTTCTGACAGTTTTTACAACATTGCAATTTAAGCAGTCATTATCAGACGGTTTGGAAAGAACAGTTACAGATTTACCATGGAGTAAGTGGGTCAGGAACTTTACACAGAGCCCTTGTTCAACATTATACTGTTTACATACCCTCTCAAACATATGAATAAAACTATCAAAATCATCCCCCTCTGTAAATTGTGGAAGTAATTTACTGACCTCTGTTGCTTCTGGGGTTCAGTTATTTCCTTCCCCATTACCTCCATGACTCTGGCGAAGAGTCAGCAACTTCTTTTCATGTTGCCTCTACCTCTCCTTCTCCTCAGCTTACAGACATAGCAGTTTCTCATTTTCTCAGTCTCTAGACTCCTCAATCTTTTTGCTGCCTCTATTTCCAAATGCTCGGCCTCTAGCTCAAGTCTCTTTCACTCCAGCTGGATTTTTAAGTCCTCTGTGGAAAGGTTGAGCTGTCCATTCTCTGAGAGTCGTAGATCCCCACGGCGAGTCTGATCATCCTCCTGGTTGCTATTCACTGATGCAGCTGTGACTAAAGCTGCAACCATGTCTACCTTAGTTAAGCTGGCATGCACCAGTCCTTTAGTCTGGCATATCTCAGCCAACTGGCTCCTTGTCCGCTTGCCTTACTCCTCTGCTGACATGCTTGCCTGCTCTCCCTGACTAAATAAGCTAACAAAAAAAATAATAAAAACAATTGTGATATGAACTCTGAATGTTCACTGCATGGCTGATTAAAAGTACAGGCACCTTTAGTGATCACTGTACACAAGCTACAGGAATTCAATTTCCACGCCACTACAGGCCAATTAATATGTGATGTGGCTATCTCACCACTATCACAGAATTAATATGTGATGTGGCTATCCGACCACTGCCGCCAATTAATATGTGGTGCCCCTGCACTGGCCCAGTAATCAAGGAGCTTCAATCCTCACCACTAGCACCGGTGAGAGATGTGCACATAGGGAGGATGACAAGCACACACAGTAAAGTACAATTTCCCTTAAGAACACACAGAGATCACAGTCAGTCCGGGGTTGGTTTCTCTCTCTTTCTCCAGATCCCCAATAAGACTTCCCACTGGCACAGCTATAGGGTTAAGATCTCAGCCGAGTAGTCAAGACAAAACTTCCAGCACCCTCTCTGTCCAACCAGTGCTTTGTGTCCCTGCCCAAGTAGCTCTCTCTCTCATATACACACACACACACACACACACACACACACACACACACACACACACACACACACACACACACACACACACACACACACACACACACACACACACACTTTGAGATTTGATTTATATACAAACACACAGACACTCCTCTGGAAGGCTGGCACAGGTTCACTAGCTATGCCCTCTTATGCCCAGATTATATAGTAGTACCAGCTGCCACCAACCACTCTTATCAGCTACTAATAAGGCCCCTACAAAGGATGACCAATTCTAATGTGTAATGTTACTATTATCCAAATGGTAAGTGCATCCAAGACTTAAAGACTTTTAAGGCAATTTAAGAGTGGCCTATGCAGTCACCAAATACACGCAAGTACTCTAAGTGCTTAAATATCTCTAAGTAGACCAGCCACAATTAAAATGTTTAAATATATTTAATAATAAATAATAAAGCCCAAGACAATACTCAATAGCTCAACACAGTGACAACAGAGTTCAGGATCACAGAAATCTTTAAAGCAACATTGCAGGACAGTCTCACATAAATACAGAAAACATCTAGACTAATCTTACTAAGTTCCTATCTATCTCTAAGAGAAATCACTGTAATCTAAGTCTTACTTACAGAGCCAGACAAGTACTGATGAAAGGATGTTGTCAGATCCAAAGACAAACACAACATGCGCTGACTCACTCTCTGATATAGTTCTTATGTTACTATCAATCATTTCTGCTGGGGTATCTCAGATTACATAATTCTTTGTCACCTCTGTGTCAAAAATATTTATTTTTTCAGAAGTTTGCCTGAAATTGGAAGTCGTAAAACGGTTAAATACTTTAGCTTTGAAACCTGTAATTATTTCTGTTTCCATACAAGAGAAATAATCTCTGGTGCTAGACATCCTGTCTCTTTGCATTAACTAACTTTACAGCACAGTTGTTAAAAATTTCAATTTATTTTCATGGAGTTTTGTAAGTTAACTCTGTATGTTCCAGCTCTTACCATGAAAACACACATTTGCATAGGCATATAGTTTATACACATTTCTGCCCTTTCCAACAGGGTACAGTGTGGTTCCATTCTTAAAGCTTAGTGCAGAACATACAGTTCAACAAAAACTTCTGCACCAGTAGTTTAATATACACATAACATATATTTTTCTTACATTTGTAAGACAAGCATACAAATAATATTACTATTCCTAAATGACATAGAATTATTTACATAATTCCAGCTAGCTGGGCTGGCAGCCTTTACAAACATCATCATTGGATGTTTGAGAGAAGATGTTTGGAGGACTATATAAAATGGATAGGTGGCCATGTATGACTTTCAAGATACTAAAGTTCTACATTGTACCGAATTGATGATAGTAGGATACAGACTGAGGTTCCTCTGACCAGGCATACACGTACACATACATACATACATAAAGACACATGCATAGTTTGGCTGCTGTGCTAATCTATCACACATGTATGTATTTTGCTCCTATTTACAGAACACAGTATTTAATGACTCCAACTCCCTGTGGTGTGTATATGCCTTGTCATAGTGGTCTTTATAGGCCTGGAACAACCTCCCTACCCCTATTACCTCTGCCACAAATGCTACTCAATTCAAAAAACTTCTTAAATCACATCTACTGGAAACTTGGATCTGCCCATGTATAACTTAATTCATCTTCTTCCTGTAACTGGACTTCTCTAACAAAAACTGAACCTACTTCAAACCATATGCATTGACTTTTCTTACACCTTATCTTACTATGTCAACTATCCTAGTCTAAGCTAACCACCTTAAAATATCTCGACTTGCCCTATCATGTAAATTCTTTGACTAATCTTCTCATAGTAAGTATTTTAGTAATTCAGCTTAACTGTTATACTGTAACCTAAATTAGAATCTGTATGCATAACTTTTTGATTACTTTCATGTTATATTTGTAACTTGTTAATGTAATATGTTTTCTGATTATTACTTGTCTTATATGTTCGGAGCTTTTCTCCCCGGGCCTCCACTGAAAATGGACCCAGTCCAGCTGGATTATCCCAGTTAACAAATGTAAAATAATAAAATAATAAAATAAATAATGATGCCATCATCATTATATGATCTTGTTATCAAACTAGATGCAAACAGCTGTCAGAAATGCATGTAGTAGAAATGAGACATAAATTCTGCTGTTTCTCAGTATGTTGTGTGCATTACACACTTAAATTATCACATACAGACACACATATCATTTGTGATCATATTTTTGTGTTCATATTTGTGAATAACTGCTGTCAACATTAGTACAAGACAATCTGAATTTGTATTGTCAGTATAAAGATGTACATGGTATGTGACAAAGCATTTTTTGTGTTTATTTCCGTAGTATAGTTGTTATTTGGGAACAAGTACTGAGATACCAATCAAGTGCTAAGGTGCAGGTAACATATGACTACAATGTAAGTATGTGTTCAGTCATTAAAAAAGTGCCTTCCCTTTAGTTGTCTTTTTACAAGAACTGTAATGGGTTGAAGACTAAGTAGTAAACATAAGTAATACATGCTAATAAACACTTTCCATAGCACACCACCAAGCAGCTGGTTTGTGCTTTTGAGATACACATTTAAGGACTCCCGTTGAACTTGAGAAATAGCTATCCACAATGGCTATGATGGACACAGCTAACAGATGCTATGGTGTTAATAATTACTTCATATTGGATGTGTTGTGTTAAAAATTGTATTAACCTTAAAAATATATGTATACTAATTTCCCGGTTTGCTGATAGTTAAGCAAAAAACAAATATGGGTGCCTGTTTCAGTAAAAAATTATAAATGTTGTATCAGTTCACTTTCCTCCATGCAAACATGCTAAGCAGAAAGGCACAGCAGTCAGCACTTTGGACAGCACGGAGTGGAAGACACACAGCTGTTGTCTAGCTGACTCTGTGGCAGCAGGTGTAAGAAAAATTAGTTATTATTTTAAGCCCAGATGACACAAGGTTCAAATCTGGCTATATCTAATATTTTAAATATGTATTCATGATGTAAATAGATAATTAAATTAGGTAATTATTTGAAATGTGAGAGGGAATGACTACAGTGAAGTACTTTATAAAAAACAAACAGTACTCAAGTGATTTCTGTCAACAGTAAATATAAGGAGTTGCATATTGATACAATCATCTAACAAAATAACTAGTTTTTTTAATAAAATGTAATTTTTAATATGAGTTCCTATATTCTAGATTCACTGTAGTACCTAGTACTCAGGCAGACAGTGTGGCACTGCTGTCAAAAGATACCAGACTTGTAGAAGGGGAACTAGGAAAAGTCACAAAGATAGAGATAAGACAGGTTTAGCTCTCAGACCCTACATTACAATGCTTGAGGGAGGTAGCTAGGGAGGCACCTGATTCTCAAGGAATAGGGGAGTCTGTATACTGGAACAAAAGCTTAATGTATAGAGAGTGGATCCCTGAGGAAGGGCTAGAAGGTGAGGTAATACAGCAGCTGGTAGTGCATAGAACCTACCATATGGCACGTCTAGCCATTGCCCATTACTTTGTTTTTGCAAGTCATGTGGGCATAAAGCATACGAAGAGAGGTATTATGCTGAACTTTTATTGACCTGGGATTTCCAGGGATGTAACAGGGTACTGCAATACATGTGAGCATTGCCACAAGTAGGCAAGGCAGGAGACAAGACCAAAGCTCCTTTGATGCCCTTGCCAGTGATTGAGGAGCCATTTCAGAGGGTGGCTATGGATATTGTGGGGGCTCTAAGTACCCCAAGTTCCACAGGGAAGAAATGTATCCTAGTGGCAGTAGATTATGCTACTAGATACCCTGAGCCAGTGGTTCTGTCCTCCACTGAGGCAGAAAAGGTGGCAAATGCTTTGCTACAGATTTTCAGCAGGGTAGGTTTCCCAAAAGAAATACTGAGTGACAAAGGTGACAATTTCATGTCAGACCTGTTGGTTTGTCTGTGGGAGCTCTGTGGAGTGAAGCACCTAAAGACAATCCCTACCATTCCCAGACTAATGGTCTTGTGGAGAGGTTAAACTCTACACTAAATAATATACTGAGGGCATTTGCAGACCAGTTCAAAAGAGAGACTGGCACAAATATTTACCCCATCTGTTGTTTGCTTACAGAGAGGTACCCCAAGAATCCATGGATTTTTCAACCTTTGAGTTGTTGTATGGCCATAGGGTGAGGGGACCTTTAGATATGATTTGTGATTGAATGGGAGGGTGAGTGTGAATCCCACCAGGAGTCTGTTGTGGCATATGTCCTAAACCTCAGGACAAGGCTTAGGGAGCACATGGGCTTGGCCCAGGAGAACCTGGCAGGAGTCCAACAGTAGAAGAAGGTCTGGTATGACAGGAATGCTCGAGCCCGAGAGTATGCTTTGGACAGCAGGTGATGCATTCCCATTAGACACAGTAACTGCAGCCAGCTTGGGATTGACCATTCAAAGTGGTAAGGAAGGTCAGTGATGTTAACTACATGGTAGGACTGCTAGGCAGGAAGCAGGGGCACAAATTGTACCATGTAACATGATGAAGTCTTACCATGATAGGGAGGCCCCTGGGTTGAACATTTGTAGTGGACGGCAGGAAGAGTCTAAGAGGGATCTGGTGACTGATCTCCTCAGTGAGGTTTTGGACTGGCACCTCAGTGGAAGGGGTATCAATATCAGAGAGGCTAGCCCCTACCCAGGTTTGAGAAATCTGAGCAGTGTTGCAAGGGTTTGAGGACATGTTCACTGGGAAACCAGGGTGCACCCACCTGGTACAGCACCATGTAGATACAGGGCCTCAAAGACCTATCAAGTAGGCCCCCTCCAGGGTGCATGAGTGAGTCAGACAGACTCTGATGGAGGAGATACAGGAGATGTTGGAACTGGGAATAATCCAGGAGTCCAGAAGTTCCTGGGCCTCCCCAGTGGTGTTGGCACCAAAGAAGGATGGCAGCTCCAAATTCTGTGTGGACTACAGCAGACTAAATAGTCACACAGAGTCAGTTGTCTAACCATGTCTAGGACAGATGAAACCTTAGAGAAGCTGGGTGGGGTTAAGTATCTAACCATTATTGGTCTGACCATGGGCTACTGGCAGGTGCTCTTGGCTCTAAATGCTAGAGAGAGGTCAGTCTTTGTGACTTATTTCAGTTTGTATGAGTTCACAAAGATGCCCTTTGGGATGAAAAATGCCCCAGCAACTTTCCAGAGGCTGTTACATCATATCCTAGCATGGCCAAGAGATTATTCCCTTGCTTACATGGATGCTATTGCCATCTACAGCCATTCCTGGCAAGAGCACCTTTAGCATGTCAGGGAGATGTTGGGCAGACTGCAAAGGGCAGGGTTGACCATTAAGTCCAGTAAGTGTCAATTGGGTATGGCAGAGGTCTCCTACCTGGAATATAGAGTGGGGAGTGGTAAGATTAGGCCAGAACCTGCCGAAGTGGAAACCATTGATGCATGGCCTGCCCTGTTGCCAAAAAGCAGGTGAGGACATTCTTAGTGACAGCGAGGTACTAGAGAAAGTTTGTTCCCAATTATAGCATCATAACTGCTCCCCTCACAGATCTGACAAGGAAAAACAGACCAGATGAGGTAGTGTGGATCCCAGCCTGCTAGCAGGCATTCCAGAAGCTTTAAGAAGCTTTGGGTGGACCCCATGTGTTAGCCAGTTCAGATTACAGTAAATAATTTGTTGTGCAGCTGTATGCTTCAAACCATGGGGTGGTGGCTGTACTTAGCCAGGTTTCCTCAGGGGGAGAAGAACACCCAGTGGTATATCTCAGCTGTAGACTCCATCTCAGGGAGGAATGTTATGCAGCTGTAGAAAAGGACTGTCTAGCCATAGTATGGGTACTGTAGAAACTTAAGCCTTATCTGTATGGAAGGAAATTCACTGTTGTTACAGACCTCAGTCCCTTAACATGGCTATATAGAGCCAGACAGCAAAATGCCAAGTTAAGGTAGAGCTTAGGATGGCAGGCATATGACTTGACAGTACAAGACTGTAGTGGGGTCAGCAATGCCAGAGTAGATGGGCTGTCGAGACAGGGAATGGGGAATATATTGCCATGGGTCACTTGAAAAACTAGCTTGAGTGTCCAAAGTTGGGAGATGTGTGAAGGTAAGAGGTACTGCCAGCTATGCCAGAAGTATAGCAGTGGATGTATGACTTGAGCCAGCACAGCTAGCTGTAATTTTGTAAGTAATTATATGTAATTTGTATGTCAAACTGATTTGTACAAATGGTTGTGCTGAAAATTGGGCAGTGCAGTGGTGCAGCTGTTAACGCTGTCGCCTCACAGCAAGAGGTTCTCTGGTTCGATTCTTGGCTGGGGTGCCTTCTGTGTGGAGTTTGCATGTTCTTCCGGTGTTCACGTGGGTTTCCTCCGGGTACTCCGGGTTCTCTGGTTTCCTCCCACATTCTAAAGACATGCTTCTGGAGCATTTCTCCCCGGGCCTCTGCTGAAAACAGGATCTGTGGAACCTAGTCGGACTTTCCCGGTCAACAAATGTTAAATAAATAAATGCATCTGTGAGGTTTGCTTGTGTTAAAATGTATGAACAGCGCACCCTGCTGCAATGAAAAGAAATATACATGTATTATTGTAACTGAATTAAAAGTGTATGTTTTAATAGAGGATACTGGGCCAGAAGAGTTTAACCAGCTAGCTTACTTTAAGAAAAATAAGGTAAATATAAATGCGCTGTTAAACCATTAAAACAGTACTCCACAGTGTTGAATATGACTGGAGATAGTGGGTCTGGATAAGCCTTTGTTCATTATCTCAGTAAAAGAGGGGAAGCCCCAGGGACTGCCAAAAACATTTAGATGTGTATTGTAGCCTTCTATGCTAAATTCCTGTCTCAGCTTCTAAGGAGGATACTGTGAGAACTTAAAGTTAGGTGACCAGGTGAGGTCATTCTGCAAGCCATCTTAGATATTGTATTTTACAGGGAGTAATCTCTGAGGATTGAGTATTCTGTTATATTGAACCTAACTAGAAAGACTGCTCACATATTTCATTGTGCCTTGCTCTATCAAGTAAGTTATTAGGGAATAGTAATTCTCCTAGATTCAGTCAGGAATATAGTGAAGCTCACTTTAGAGATTGGTTTTCTTCATTTGTATGATTCTGTCCATCAATATTATTTTCAATATTTCCTGTGATTTGAACTCTGTGGTTTACTGTAAATATATGTTTACTATATTTTTGTTCTTTTATCATTTATTATTAAATATATTTAAACTTTTCATCGTGGCTGATCCTTTTTAGATAATATTTAAGCTTTCAGAGTGCTTATATTTATTTGAGGACACTGTGTGGGTATTTCAGAAGGCCTAGCTGTCTTGGCCAACTACTTCCATTTGTATTATTATTAATATTACACAGTAAAATTAGACACCCTTTGTTAAGGGCCTTAGAGTTGCTGGTTGTGGAGTGTCTGGTGCTGGTGATAACTACTTTATACTCTGTGCAGAAGGAGAAACATCAGGTAAATCTGTGCCAGTCTTTCCCATGTGTGTGTGTGTGTGTGTGTGTGTGTGTGTGTGTGTGTGTGTGTGTGTGTGTGTGTGTGTGTGTGTATGTGTGTGTGTGTGTGTGTGTGTGTGTGTGTGTGTGTGTGTGTGTGTGTGTGTGTGTGTGTGTGTGTGTGAGCTACTTGGATCAGGGATACCAAGCAGTGGGCTTACTTGGATCAGGGATACCAAGCACTGGGCTTACAGAGAGGGTGCTGAAGGTCTTGACTTGGATATTTCAAAGGATCATAGGGAGTTACTAGGGTAATGGCCCTGGGGTCCTTCCAAGCCTGACAAGAGTTTATACGCCAATAAAAACCTCAGTCAGCACCTCTTGTCCCTGTCAATAAGGGACACTTATGGAACCCCTGAGACAAATTTGTGGTTTCCCATCCACTCATCAAGGTTGCATTTGAAGAGGTTCAGCCAGGTGCTTTGTTTGACATGTATGGGAAGTCTGTTCCAGAGATAGGGCAGCCTCTGGGAGACAAACCTATCTCTCTAGCAGGTTTTGTTGATGTCGCATATTAGATTTGGGCATTTTGAGCGGGTAATGCATGAGGAGTTAGACTTACAGATATGGAATATCCCTAGTAGGGCAGGGTCGAAGATTTCCTTGTAGGCAAGACACAGATCACCCCCAGAGAAATCTGTACAATACTGAATAGTGATAGTGATTTGAGCCTGTCTGCATAGGACAGGTGTTGGAGGCCATAGATTCTCTTTATGAGGTATTTAACTGGCCTTTCCAGTTGGCGCATCTGTTTAGAGAGGTACATAGCAACCAGGGCATTATACCTAATTATTGGTCTAATGAGGCAGGAGTATAGAGAGGTAATAACCTCCTTTGTTCTGGATGCAATCTCTTTACTTATGAGATGAACCAAGTAAAAGGCTTTTCTGACCACCGGCGCACATGATGGTTGAATGTGAGGTTGTTATCAACCTGAGTGCCCAGGTCTCTCACCACAGGTTGTGTGCTTAGGGGGTTGTCATTGATGTGGTAATCTGTAGGGGGCATGTTTTTGCTGAATAGTATAATGATACATTTTTTTGCGTTTAGCTTAAGGCCATGACTTTGGTACCAGTCATTAGTTGCTGTGAGACTCTCTTCCAGTATGTTAACATCATTTGGGGAGTCAGTGACAGCAGCCAACTTACAGTTGTCCACAAACTTGGTTAGTCACAGACCTTTTGTCTTTGCCAGGAACTCTGAGAGTTAGATGCTAAACAGTAGGAGTGCCAGGACAGATCCCTGGGGAACTCCACTAGTGACAGGTTTGCTATCGAAGGTGGAGGCACCTATTTTGACTTTGAGGGTCCTGTCTTTGAGCCAGTTGGCCACACACCTGATGCGATAGGGATTTACGTCAAGTTGTGTTAGCTTTTTGATGACAATGATGCCTGAGTGGGGGATTATGTCAAAGGCCTTGGCCAAGTCAAGCTAAGCTGTATGCACTGACTTTGCCTCATCCAGGGCCTTGGTGACAGTCTCAAAGAAGTCAGCCAGGTTCAACTGGCAAGATCTGTCTTTGACAAATCTGAATGGGATGGAGTTAAGTGCCTGGAGATTGCCTATGTCCTTGTTTATGAGATCCATAATAATATGCTCCATGGCTTTACAGATCAGATTTGTCAAGCTAACAGGGAGATAGTTTCCAGGCTAAGTAGTGGCACCACTTTTGTGCAAGGGGATGACAATGGCAGTTCTCCACTCTGCTGGAATGAAGCCTGTACTTAGGCTGTGGTTGAATAGGGTGCTCAATGGCAAAGCCAATTCTTGCTGGAGATGGTGGAGAATACAGCTTGGGATACTATCAGGTCAGGTTCTTTGCCTTGGATAGGGCATTTAGCACTTATCTACAGAGACATGAGGTGCAGGACAAGTATCAGAGATGTCGAAAGGACCTTTAGGGGAACAGTGGGGTGAAGTTTGCCCTGAACCTATCTGCTAGCAGGTTGGCTAAGTCAACAGGATTGGTGTAAGTAATACTGTTAAGTACTAATTTGGAACACACCTGAGCTTTGCCATGGGGGTTCCTGACGTAACTGAAGAAGGCTCTGTGGTTCCTCTTTGTTTTGGAGGTGAGTTTTGATTCATAATTGGCTTTGGAGGTTTTCACTAGTGATCTAATTTGCTTCTTGAGGCTAAGAAGGGAGCTTTCCAATTTGGAATATGTTCCTTTTTACCCTTGGACAACAGTTTCTTCCTTTTGTTGTAAAGCCAGTTGATAGAGGATTTCCACCAACCAGATTTGTGTTTTCTTGAGGAGCAGGTTTTATTCTATTGGGTATGGTTGAGTCCATGCAGTTGTACAGTTGCTTGTATACTCCATTGGTGTACTGTTCAGCATAGTTGTCTGCATTCTCTGAGGGGGGCGGTGGTTTGAAGCTATAGATCCCCTCCCTTAAGAGGGTGCAGTTAGATTTTGAGAAGTTTTTTAGCTTGATCATGGTTTTGGGGGGGGGGGGTTGGGTGGGATAGAAACTTCGAATGAGACAGTCCGATGATCTGATCTCAGCAGGGAAGAACATATTATGGGATCGGTGCAGCAGTCACCTATGTTGGTGAGAACCAAGTCCAGAATGTTATCTCCCCTTGTGGGGGATGAGTTGAGCTGGTCTAGTGAGTTATAATTGGTGAAGTCAAGGAATCATTGAGTGAGTGCATTGAATATTTCACCCAGTCTATGGTGTGGTAGTTGAAGTCACCAAGGATTAGCATTTTAGGGAGTACATTGATAGAGTCAAGTAAATCCAGGTAAAAGGAGTGGGTGTCCTGAGTTATGGAGGGCGGTCTATAGCTGGCTATAACTTGGATGGGTGGCTTGGCAACTGTCAGTTGCACCTGGAACAGCTCCAGTGCGTCATGCTAGAAAACTAGTCTGGAGGTGTGCCTGTCCTCAATGAAGATAGAGACTCCACCACCCTTAGTCTTCCCGACCTCATTTTAGGGTTGAAATGTGTGGAATGAGGTATAATCTGGTAAGGCGGGGTGCTTTCCCCAGTCCTGAACCAAGTTTCCATGACTGCACAGACAATGGTATCTTCCAGTGCAAGGAGAGCCTCCAGTAAGTGCTCCTGGAGTTAAGCAGCATGACCTTCAATGAGGACCTAACCATACAGCTGTACCAGTGGGGAGTCTTACTGGGGACCTGGAGGGAGACAGATAGAGAGATCCAGACCCTGAACTGAGTGTGGTCCCTGCCTGCTCTTAAGGGCAATTGTGCTTGGTGCAGAGAGGTCTGCATCTGGAAATACTGAGTGTTGTTGTTGTTGTTGTCTTTCAGCTTTTCCCAGTTAGGGGTCGCCACAGCGGACCTCCGGTCCACTAATGGTGTATCCATTTATATTCTAAGTGCACATCCCTCTCCAGTGTCAGTGTTGAGGATTCAGTTGCCTTGATTACTGGCCCAGCGTGGGACATTACAACTCTCAGAGAGCACCACTGCACCAGCTGCTAGGGTAATGCTACCTGGTGTGGAGGGCCCAGGTAGTGCAGAGGCTGCAGAGGTACTACAGCCAAGTTGGATCCCTGATGTGCTGGGCATGGGAGCAGGAGCCATTAGAGAATGGGATGGATGAGGGGCACTGGTTGTCCTACCTCTCTGTGTTTTAAATCATTTTGTGAGTTGGCAGAAATTGATGACATCAGAATGTTGTGACTACAGATATAAAAAAAAAAAAAACAGAGATAATGGGTGGGGTAAGAGGAAAAAAAATTAGTACCACCATACGTGACATACAATAAATTACTACAATATAAATAAAATTATTTTACTTTTACATTAACTATACTTTTTAACAACTACAAACTATGACTGATGATTGTTCCAAGTAATCTTTACAATGTGCACATATTGCAGATATGCTTGATTAAATAATACAGATTAAGTTAACAGCATGGCATGCATGCCAATATTGTTGAAATTATTATGTAATACTTTTAAGTTATTGCACTATACATTTGTTACTGGCGAGATTAGAACCCAGAACATCTGGCTACACTGTTATAAGTGACTTCTACTGTAGGCTTGAGCAACAGACAGAAGCATGCATTCTTGATTTTGCAGTTAAGATATGCATGCTTAATTTGTTAATAATGTATTTAAGAGCAGTACTTTAAAATATTGTTATTATTTTGTGCTGCATACATAACCCTTGCTTCTTTTAGTCTTTTCAAGCACTCAGTATGGGCATCTCTGTTCACTGCTATCTCCTGGGTGGCATGTAAGAGAAAATGGGGAGATAAAGAGAAGAGCATTATACCTACCAGTCTTGGCTCTATCCAGTTTTCTATCTAATTTAAGTATTATCATCTGTATACTTGCACAACTGTGGGATGTCAGCAGTCCTAAACTCATTCAGCCAATGGTTGAGTTGTTACTGTTTGCACTTTTTCAGGTCATTATAGTTGTTTCTGCATTGCTGTCCGGTGCTTGGAATACCAGGCACACTGGAGACAGCCTTGGCCAGAATTTTCAAAGTCTCAGATTTGTATTAAGACCCAGTATAGTCTCCCTTCAGAAGCCTACAGCTGTGACACTTCACAAGGAGTGCAATGAAAATTCTGGACTCCTCCACATCCCATCTTTGAGCCCTAAGATGGGCTCCTTCCCTTCTAGCTACTGCCATGTCCATACAGGTCCAACAGCAACAGAGTGTGTTCCCATTAATCTGAGATAATGCATTTTTTGAACTAGTGCTCAAACCCACACAACAATGCCAGCCGCATTTGCATGGTGTTAAGCAGACAGCAACAGTGCCAAACACAGAGGAAGGCAGTTTATGAACTAGGAAGGGTAATGTGACAGTTGGCATTAGTTTTTGGTTTGGATGCTAATGCAACTGTTAACGGGTTTAACTTTACAGACATGCATTAGGGATAAAACATTTATGATGTGACACATTTTTGGTGTCTTCACACACTGACACAAGTAATTTGTACAATGCGGGGTTCAAACCTATGTTAAATAGACAAACATATTTGTACACATAGGTGTTTTTTCATCCTTGTCACAGAATAAGTGCTTTTCGGATATGATCATTAATTATTTATACACATGAGTGAGGGGTTAACCATGTATTTGTGTGACCTGACAATATCATAGATTATACATCCATGTGTGTGTGTGACTATCATTGAATAAAGTCCATCCAAGGTCAGAAAAGACAATTATAATTTGAGAAACATAATTGTCAGTATACTCTCAGACACATATATAATTCATATGAGCTCCAGTACTATACATAGTTCTTGTTATTTATAATTATGTTTACATCTTTTATTTTTTAAAATTGAGTGGACAGTCATTGATAAAATTGTGGGTGTACTAGATTAGAACACTGGGTCACCTGTATTGTGAGCATCAACTTATGCCATTTGCCACAGGGAAGGTTTGGCTACTATTACTGTGCAGAGTCCTCATTTCAACTGAGACCTTGAGTGTTTGACATGCTCATTAGTTATGCAAATACATTAAAGAGTTGAGTATGTATGTGTATGACATGAATGCTCAGAAAATAAATGTTTAATTGTACAGCCATAATTCTACTGATAAACACAGTTACACATTTAATATATATATACCTGATGTTCTATGTATGCTCAATGCACCTGCAAAAGATAGTTATTTCTTTGCTTAATTATTTTTTTAATGTTAGTTTTTATATAAAGTAAACTCGACAGCATTAATAACATTTTGGGCTGTGCTGTATTACAACCTGGGCTCACCTGTACTGTAGCCCTTAACTTACACCTGCTGCCACAGGAAAACTAGGCAGCAGCTGTATATTTTCACATTCGCTACTTTGTATGTGTGCTGACCACCACGCAACATCACTTAACATGTTTGCTTGGTAGCAAACCACACTTGACACAATGTATTCATTTTGAAATTGACAAGTATCTCTTTGTTGTCTGCAGGTATTTTGGACCTGCAGGTGTTGTGTAGCATTTCACAATGGCGCTTAGTGAGTTTGTGCAATGGTAAGCAAAAGATGAAACAATATATCCTTTTTGAAACTGACAAGTGTCTGCCTATTGTCTGCAAATGTTTTGGACCTGCAGGTGTTGTGGACCATCATGCAATGCCGCTTAAATGGTTTTTGCGATGGAAAGTAAAAGTGGTAACATTGTATCCTTTTTTGAAATTGACAATGTATGCTTATTGTCTGGGCCATTAGACCATGTTTTTGTGAAGGTAAGTGATACAAATGTGACAAGCAAAGCTAAACATGCATTAATCTTGTAACAATTGCTTATTAGGTTTCACCATTAAATGATAAATATGGGGCTTGAACCATGATCTACAGATACTAAATACTGTGTGGTTCTTTCTGTTTAGCAGGTGTGCTACACACACACACACACACACACACACACACACACACACACACACACACACACACATGCACACACACATGATTCACAGCTGTAATTTATGCAGTTTTTATCATACAAAAATTACATTTAATGCATTTATTCATTTCACCATGTTTGCGCTAATTAATATTATATAAAAAAAGAAAAAAATACAGAATTCATTTTAAAACACATCACAGATTTCTACACACATCTGGAGTTGAACTGTCAGACTTCTGAACCTACAAAACACAGTAAGGGTGTCTTTTTTCTCTTTCCCTCAGAAACAGCTTTGCAGCAGGAATGAAAACCATTGTGCATATAAGCAAGTCCAATTTCCACCACAGTATTATAAAGACATATAACACTTGTACACTCAGTTTCTATATGTTTCTTACATATTTAGTGCAATGAATGATCACACAACCATTTGTGTGTATCATTTGCACCAGTGCAGCTCCATCTTCTTTTTATATTGTGTTAATTCTTCTCTTATGTGTGCTGTACTCTCAGATATGCAGTCTATAGTGTAGTTTGAATCATTGTCCTTAAAATGTAGGACAATATTATATGACAGTAACATAGAGTTTTCATTAAAGGAGAGTTTGGCTATTAGTGCACTGAAAATGAGAAATGTGTGCTGTTCACTTCCATTTCAAACATTGCCACAGTTATTTCTGCACTTTGTAAGTGTATTCTGGCTGACACCCACTGTAAGTAGGGAGTCTAAACTGTTGTGTATTCCTTCTACCTCCCACTAATCATTCAAAGTTGCAATCCATTAGCAACAGACACTGAGGTAGAGTCTATACTATATTTGCATCTATTGCATGAAGCCAGAAGTTTGGGATTCAGCAATTCTAATGAGTTCACACCTCATTTGCATCTTCACCATGCTCAGAGGCATGAATCTACACCATATTAAGGTAAATGTGCAGCTAGGCAACTTGAAGGTGAGATGACTTCTGTATTTGTAGAACACAGAGGATTAATATTTCTTTTGATTTATCTGCACAGAAAGCTTTTGATGTTGCTAAGGTATGATAGTATTTTTTCAGGTACAAGCTAGATTTGTTGCCATGCAACAAAGAAAACTGTATATATATATATATATATATATATATATATATATATATATATATATATATATATATATATATATATATATATATATATATATATATATACATTAGGGGACTGTTATTGTATGCACCTTTTATACTTCACCTCTGGCATAGGTATTTTTGCCATGCATTTACTTTCACAGATAGACAGCATTAATAACTGGCATTATGTGT
Organism: Protopterus annectens; assembly: GCF_019279795.1. Classification (NCBI taxonomy): domain Eukaryota; kingdom Metazoa; phylum Chordata; order Ceratodontiformes; family Protopteridae; genus Protopterus; species Protopterus annectens. The sequence goes on from NC_056730.1 coordinate 1,052,946,161, forward strand.
TATTGTTAAAACTGGTTGCCTTACAGCCTTCTGTCTTATTCCATGGCAATGTAAAGTACTATATTGTTAGTGACACAGGGGTTTTATGCTTCTAAGATGGCCCGTAGTCACTGCTAAGGGAGTGCTGGACATAATAAAAGGTGCCTAGCAATTGTATACAATTGACTTTTGTGTTTTAAAACTGTACACATTTTGTGAGAATTGTTTGGAAAGCATTTATAATAAGTAAATTATGTGTTATTTCTTGGATTGTACAAACTGCCATTTTCCTGTTGTTTTGTGGGTGGGGAGCCAAGTACTATTTGTGTATTTCCACAGCAAAAGTTTGGTTTCAAGAGTTGCTCTTCCAATTGTGTAGTCATCCTAGTATTTCACTGGTAAACAATACAATATTCCTTTAGTGTTCCTTATTTTGGACTACACATTGGTTTCTGTGTGAATGTGATATGTTGCAAACACAACAACCTTATATCACACACCTTAAACTTAGTTACATTAGCAAATAACATTATGCAAGAATCTGCCATTCATTTGTGTTCTTAGACATTTAGTGTCATATTCCAGATTCAACACTTGAGTAAGTGTTTTACTTTGGGACTAAGTCTGTGTGATGCTAGCTGTACATAGCCATTACATGGGTAATTAATGGTTGTGAGTATTGACTGACATCAATATTATTGTATGTACATGCATAGGATGCAAGTTTTACCCCATTAAGTAGTGAGCATGTGTGTTATCCATTACCTCTTGGCCAGGGCAAGGGCATACTGTGTGCACCTATGTCTACCTACACACACAGCAGTTGGTGGTTCCTCCTCTGACTTGTTACCTCCACGGAGCTGTGGTGGCACTGCTAGGTAGAAATCCTGCACAGTTGCAGCTCTGTCCTTGGATGTACAGGGAAACTGTATGCAATCACTGGCTTGTTGTAACATAGCATTCAGGAATTGATGTAGGATTCTGGATGCTGATGCCTGTGATACCCCCAGAATATTCCCTGTTGGCCTCTGAAAGGTTTCTGTACTTAATATTCTAAGTGCTACACATACTGGAGTCTCCATAGGCATTGGTTCTTCTTGGTTTGCCCTTGCTCTCACTTGTGGATGACAGAGGTTGCAGAGTTCCTGTAGTATGTCTCTATCCCCCCTGTAGAGCTCTACAGTTTCTACATCATGCAGGCTGTGGTAAGTTAAAAGGGGTCTAAGTACCCATCTCCTTCTTTATAGCTTGTTAAACAGCTCCTCCAACTATAACTGGTTGATTAGCATACAATTCAACTACTTATGCTGTCTTTAGCATGTCATGGTGTTTACCATGTTTGTGCAGCTATACATGGCATGTAGAGCCAGTTACTGAATTCAAAATGGCGCAATACTGTGTGCTCATCATGCCCCGACAAGAACATGCTCTTAGCAGACCATGTAGCCTTTATGGAATCTGCACCTTAATGACTATTTTCTGGAGTAGGGAAATATGCCTGTTTTCACTGCAACAAAGCATTTATGTTTAGTTGATTTCAACTGTTTATATACAGGATTAAACTTTTGAAACAGGAGGTGTTAACTTTATATGGTAGGGACTTTCAAAGATACTATTAACATTTATTTGCTATTATTTAATGTTCAAGTCTCATTTAATTAATGTTTCTTTCACTTTGTGTTTAAAAAGTATGTTCAATTGTATTAGAGTTAATTCTAACATCAATACTGTTAATCTAGTTAAGATATGGGGCAGTCTTTCAGCTGTAAATGTTTGTAACATCGTTTTTTTTCTCACTCTCAGTAATGAATTTTAAACTATCCTCTTTTTGTCATATTGTAAGTCTATAATCATTTCCTTAAGTCAGAAGGTATACCGAATAATAATTTTTCATAGAAAAATATATCTAATCAAAGTGTGAAAATCTAAATCATATCTATAAACTAGCATTAGCGATATTATCTGTAGTTGGACACAGCTGGTAAAATGCAACAGTACCATGATCTTCTAAGAAGCTCTGGGATCTCATAGAGCATATGAGGAAATAAAATATGTAATTTTATCATATAAGCTACTATTATATTAAATCTCTGTTGTGTTGGTGTCAGTTCTTTAAAATCTACCTTGTGGATTTTTTCTTTGAGCCATCTACTGGAACACTGTATGCTAGTGATGGTAGACATTTATAGTGTGCAGTTTGCTTAATGCAACTCCTTCCACTTAAAGCTTGGCAATGGCTGAGACTCGTCATGGGTTGCTGATTCCTTTTTGACCAGTTTTTCTTAAATCTGCATCTGTATTGATATCATTGAAGAAGTACAGTTGGCCAGTACCTCAGTCACCTCTGGTTTGATAATATAGTTACAACTAAGTTTTTGGGAAGAAGTATTTTGAGAAGATAATCACATCTACTGGTTATAGAAATAGTGATATATGCTTGTGGGCAGGCTTGTTATAATTATAGCGGAAGGAGCAACATCAGGGGAGTACAGATTGTTTGACAGATCTTCATGCAGCCAGAAACATAGAAATGCAGGGGCTGTAGGTATTCAAAGGGTGACCTCTTGTCTTTTCCTAAATTTCTCTCTGGGACTGCCCATTAGAGCAACCCACTATCTCTGTTTTCTAATAATCCTAACCTTACAAATGGGCTCAGTTGCCATAAGTGTGGATTTGCATTCATATTATTGCACAGTATGCATTTGGACAGGTTGAAATATCTTTTTGTGCCAGTTACATAATTTTTGAGTTAACTACTGTTTAATTTCAAACATTTGAAGTGGGCTGTCCTGGGACAACAAACCAATTTTTTAGTTGCATTTTGCCAACCAATGCACCACATACTATACCAATACACAATGTATGGCAGAAGCTAGCAGAATAATTGCCTACTTGGCAACATGGAACATCTGTACGTTGACATCCTGGTCTCCCCTGGCAACCAAAATATAAATAAATAGTATACAAATAAAAGCTTGAGAGATTTTTTTGGAGGAATATGAATGCAATTGATCGTTCTACAGGAATACTAAAAAGTATTTTGACAGTATTTTTTTTTCAAATGGGTGGGGAGCTTTAGATGTGTAGAGTGGTAATAAGGTATGCTCATATTAGTCCATGATTCTTTAAACTGATTGTAAGAGGAGATATTCAAGATGAATAGGTACTGTATTAAGTCAATAGACAAATGGCTCCATCCTTTAAGCCTCAGTAAATGCTCCCTGAGGAGATGACCAGCCAGACAGGGGATTATTTGAGGCAACTGACATGATAGAATAGGGGGTTACATCTATTCCCAGGGAATAATTTCAGTGTTGCACTTGACCTGGAGTTGGACACATGCCCAACAAGGATCAGTCATGAACACTTTAAGAGTGGAGGTAAAGCAGGAATGTGATGAACTCAAGGTCTAGAAGAGTATGTCTACTGCATAAAATAATTCTTAAATGTCAGAGAATGTTATCTTGAAAGTACTAATGAAAATATTAAACAGTAATGGACCATGATAACAGCCTTGAGGAACTCCTAAGGTAATCTGCTAAAGGTTAGATAAGGAGTTTTCTACTTTAACTTTGAAAAATACTTGACTGAGGTAACAATGTGTCCAGTATAGATGCATGAGTGATAGCCAGTAATATGTTAATCACCAAAGGATAGTGAAGGAATTTTCAACTGAATCGAAGACTTTAATAAAGTCATTAAATACTGTACCATTGAGAGTAGAGAGCGAGAATATAGTTAGTGAAACAGAGTGTTGGGGAAACCATGCTGTTGAGAGTTAAAGGGTAAGGGTGTTAAGATGATATGTGAGTTGTGAGATACAGCTGTTACTAAGAGTTTTAATTGTGGGGAGAACAATATATCTATATTTGTATCTCTATCTCTATCTATCCATCTATCTATCTATCTATCTATCTATCTATCTATCTATCTATCTATCTATCTATGTAGTCTGAGAATTAAATAACAACAATGCTTTCTCACTACAAAAAAATCAAAGTCCTAAATTGAAAAAAAATCTATGCAGACTGTTGCAAAGCCTTGCCCCACCTCTCAGTATCATACAGGCTGCTTTGAGGTGATCTGTGCCTTGCTTATAGAACTTCAATAAACCTTACTCTGCCAGACCTATTACACATTCAGACATCTAATAGTATTATAAACACCCACTCAAGGGGTCTCAATCTCTTTTGCAAAGTTAATACAAAATGTTGGAGGGATAGACATATATCACAGAGATAACAGAAAAAATGGAAGAAACGGGAAACAGTTGAACAAAGACCAATAACCAAATAAAGTTCCCCGGTAGCAGGAAAAACTGATAAAGGCAGTCTCACATTATAGGCAATCTCACAGTGTAAGCAATAGTCTCCAGATATAACAATTCCTCTCGTAAGACTCTGCAGTCCGTAATAAACAGTCTCACAGTATAAGCGATAGTCTCCAAATGTAACAAACTCCTCTCATAAGACTCTGCAGTCCGTAATAAACAGGATAGTTTTATTCTCACAAAACACACAACAATAAAACAGTTCAATTGAGCGCTTTCATTTCCTCACCGGAAACTTCATCAGAATGAATCTTGCCACTGCACAAAAGCTTTTATACATCTTCTAATTGATTAATTAATAGATTAGTTCAGTAATTGGTGATATAAGGAAAAAATGGTGATTTTTTTAAAAAAAACAATGAATTAATGGTTTTAAAATTCATGTAGACACAGTTAGTAACAAACAGTGACGAAGTAGTATTGCCTTGAAATTGAAAGTTATAAAATTAACAGAATGTAACCTATTTTTAACATTCTGTTTATTTTAATAGCATTAACTCAGAGTGGACTAAATGGCAGTTGGTGATGAAGCTTAAGTTGTGGGTGTTAATGCTTTGGGTACATGATTTGATTCCCCCAGCCTTCGTTTACTTACTGTATGACCTTGAGCAAGTCATGTAAGCAAGCATTGTCTCTGAAAAGGCACTCTGTGTCCAGTGGGTCTACCTGCTTAACAAATTAGTACTGCTATTATTATATAAATGAAGTATGACTCTGAACTATTTAGTAAATAATTTGGATGTTGTGGAAACATCTGACATTGTGTGACCTTTATGCTGTATTTTAGGTTTGGACGGAATCTTAATTATTGCTACTAAGTTATTAATTTTGAGATAGAATCCTATTGAGCTATTAAGGAGTATAATCCTGAAAGTTTAAAGGTAGGTAGCTTCAGTGAGATTCATTTTGTTCATTATTCATTCCAAGCACTGAGACTTTTTTTCAGGCAAAGTGCATTTTTTGTGTTCTTAAAATACATTAAACACTTTAAATAATGGATAGTCTTTTTAACACCAGGGAAGAACCACGGGCAGGGACTTTGCATATATTGCTGGTAATAACTGGAAAGTAATTACATTGTAAAGTAAGAAGGATATTTATAACATCATCTACAGTTGTGTCACAGTTGGTTTGTTCAGTAATGCAAGTTTGGGTGGTATGACCTAGTTCAGTCTTTAAAGTAATTTTCTGATTATGTTTAAATAATTTGAATGTTGAAATGGTTCTGAAGACTTTTATTAATTCAGCAGAGAAGTAGAGCATGATGTTAGTGTGATAAATAAGAATAGATGAATTATAGCCTAAAAAGTAGTCAATCATAGAATAATTAAGACATTGCTATAATGCTTACCATCAATACCAGCTACACATGGAGTCATTTAAGTCATTATTGTTCACACAATGTTTTCATCATACCAGTTGCAATTATAATATTCCATCCATTTCATCTTTCATGATCTGATACATGTGAAAATGAAATAAAATCCATGCAGTCATAATGCATCAACTGTGCATCTTAGCATCATCTGTCTTGAAACAGGACTCTTTACTGGTTAAATTCCTAAACTGTCCATTTCAAATAACAAAAATATTATCAAAATCATTTTAAACACTCTGTATAATGAAACATTCCCTTCACAAACAGTGTAAAAGATTTGGCAAATAGGAACACTGACTGGACTTGGTTCCATATTGATTCATGCGAGCAAGGGTCATCTCTCTCTTTCCATTATTGGCTTTCTGGTACACAGCTTTATAACTGCCTCATGTTTCCCTTGGTCACGCTCCTTTTCCTGTTTTTCTTCAAATTCAGCAATGCCCAACATTCCATTTGTCATGTTCCAACACTATAGATTCCTTGCTCAAATTATCTAATGGTTATGACAGCACTTGTAGCTGGTCAGTGACTAAGCTGAGGTGAACACTTGCATTTTTTTTAGGGAAAAAAGCTCTTTCAAAATGACTGCAAATGATAGCTTATAATTTAGCTTTATGTTGCTGGCACACATTTATCATTCATAGATTGTTACTTGGCTAATAACCACTAGGGCTCTTACAAGCCTAGTCACACACCCCAAACCATTTCGGTCCCAAGTATCATATGGGAGGAGGATGTTAGTATCAGGCATGTGGGGGTGTTAGTTAAAATAATACTCGTCTTACTGGCACCTCTGTCCATAAGGGACATGGTAGCCAGGCTGGGGGTAAATTTATGATTTCCAATCCAAGTGTAACTCATCTGTCAAAAGTGGGATGGTATCTGAAAACTGCACTTGCTGCTGCATGGTAGTCTCCCCTGAAATTCTGATCGACAAACATAAGTCATCCTTCAACAGCTACCACCTTACCAGGCCATCAAAGCTCTGTGAAGACCTGCTTCTTCACATAATAAATTTTAGTCTCTAACAAACTCACTGTTAGTGAGCCATATATTTTATCAGCCAATGATGACAGCAATAAGATCAGGATGCAGCACAACTGTCCTGATGTTTACAGTGAGACAGGTAGTTGAGAAAAAGCTAGAGATGAGGAAGGACTCCAACTGAGCATTCCTAAACTTTGAGAAAGCATTTCATGAGGATCCAAGAAAGCTAATTTGGGCAGTCATGCAGTGGTTTGAAGTCCCAGAAACTTTGTTAGAATTGTGCACCAGGATTCAGCTCTGAGCCCATTGCTGTTCATACTGGTGATGAACTACATTAGCAAATAAGCTGGAGGGGACAGATCAACAAAGTTTCTGTATGCAGATGATGTGGCATTACAGGCAGACTCTAGACAAGAACTTCAACAAAAGATAGGGGAATAGAATGCAAAACTGAAGGCACATGGGATGAAACTGAATACATATAAGGCAGTTGCTATGGCAGTAAATGGTGGAGTTCAGAAGAAGCTGAGAACTGAGATAGAAGAGAAAATAGTTTAAGAAAATAACAGCTTCAAGTATCTGGGAGGGATGGTCGAGAGGAAGAGAATTCTGAATAAGGATGTCAAAACTAGAATCAGAGGGGCTGCAGTCAACTGGCACAGAGTGTCAGGTGTACTATGTGACAGAAGAATGCCAAAGAAGCTGAAAAGTAAGGTGTACAAAATAGTGGTGCGACCAGTACTACTGTATGGTACAGAAACCTGGACAGTAAATGCAGAGCAGTTGAGGAAGCCAGAGGTGATGGAGAAGAAGTGCCTCAGATGGGTGGTAGGCTGCAAACTGTGAGAAAGATGAAGAAATTAGGACATAAGAGCAGAAGCCAAAGTAGCTCCAATTGCAAAAAAGGTCAATGAGAACAGATTACAGTGGTTTTACCACATGTGCAGAAAAGCAAATGACAATCTGGTGAAGAAGATTTGGGACAGACAGGAAGAAGTCAAGAAGAAACAAGGGACATCCAGCATGGAGGTGGATGGACTGTGTGAGAGAAAACCTGCAACAGTTAGGCATGAGTGCCGAAGAAAGCAGGAGAGTGATATTGAATAGAGACAGTTGACACAACATCCTGACCCCATGCAGAAAATGGAAAAAAGGTGTTTATGTTGAAGATGATGATGACAGCAAATGCAAAACATGTTCCATACCAAGCTGTCTCTAAGAAAATGCATGCCATTGGCTCATCATGTTTTTCACAAACTCTTATCAGTGAAATCCTTTTCACCCTCCTAAATTCCATGCATGTTCATATTTCCTTCCGTGTCCAATTCTACAGTGCAGTCAGCCTCTGATCAGTGTAAATTATTGGACTTCTTGATTCCATTGACATATTTTGCACATCCACCAGTTTTTTTGCTGGAACTGTCACATGACATCATATTACTTTTTTGAAGACTCGCAAGACTTGTCCCCTGACACATCAAGTTGCTTAACAATTCAAAATGAGTACAATTTCATCTTCTTCCAGATGACAGCTGTCACATTTGCTCTCTATAACCTCATCATTACCTGATTGCTTTCTTCACTGAGTTGGACTTCAGTATCAATGTGCCTCAAATTCAGTCTATTCCTCATAAAACATCTCCTCTTTACTTGTTACCATATCTGAAGCCATGACTTCAAATATAAGAAATGAATGCACCTCTACCACCAAAACTGCAGAAAAAACATATTTAGATGGTAAACATATCCTGCTATTCATGATAGTTAATACTTAAATGTGCACATAGGACATTTGCCACTTAGGGAGATAACAGAGTTGATCCAAGTAACTTTCTTTAGTTCTTTCAGGAATCTACTACCTGTACATCCCAATATAGGATGTAATAGTTAAAAAACAAAACATCCTACAGTACAAAGTGCTCTGCAATTGGGATCTGTCTAGAATATCATCCTCCTGAATCCTGCATTAAAGTCCTAACACCAGGAGTGCAGTATATATGCTTGGCAGGTTTTTGCCTATAAATCTCCCATGGATGTCAATGAATCTTATTCACTTTAATTATGCCATGTTACTGACTGAGTAGTTACCCATTTAGAAGTTAATATTTTTCCAATGTCCCATCTTTTATCCACATTGTGGTTGCCAGTAGACTGTCATGCATAGGTTCTATATACATAGTATATAATGACCCAGTTATGAACTTGACAAAAAAAGTGTAATGTCAGACTTTGACCCACAAGAGAGATACGCCTGGGTAAAACACATGGGTTAAAGAGAGAGTGTGTGTGTGTGTGTGTGTGTGTGTGTGTGTGTGTGTGTGTGTGTGTGTGTGTGTGTGTGTGTGTGTGTGCGTGTGTGTGTGTGTGTGTGTGCGTGTGTGCGTGTGTGTGTGTGCACATTTGAATGAACATAAATGTATGTGAGAGTTTACATAAGTGAATGGGCATGTGTGGTATACAAATGTGTGTGAGTGAATGTGCATGAACATGAATGTTTGCAGGTAAGGGTGAGGGAAGCAATCAGGAAACACAAATTCTGTTTTTCCTGCATTTCACAGATATGAGAACTTTAGCAGAAAAAACAAAAGAAAGAAATTTGTATAACTTCAACAAAGAAAAACAAATCATTTGCTTCATGTGAAGCTAACAAAATCACCGCAGCAAAAGGAAGCAAGGAAAAACTAACTAGTGTTCACACTGTTGTACAAAGCATGAAGGCCTGACGAGAGAAGGAAGAGAAAGTAACAGGCATAGGTGCAGCACATGACAAAGGAAATATGAAACATCCATTCATGACACACTGTTGCAGCTACATGACACATGGCATACACAGTACAAAAGATTACCTACACACTATAAATTGCCCAAGAGTCTCACAGAAAGGGCAGCACTTCCAGACATACACTGCATGCCAGTCAAATGCATGTTACAAATGGTGCACATATGCAGGCCATATCAAATGTGTTGACTGCACACAACATGCACACCAACAAATACAACAATCACAGGCATGGCTAAATACATACTAGACAAACACACCATGTAACACATCATAAGATGGTAAACAGTGCCATGAGAAATATAAAACAACTCAGCATTTTCTTTTTTACATATGGCACTGTACTTTAATCCCTGTTACAAACCGTGACCTCAGAGGTTTGTGGTTCATGCTCTGTGTGTCTGTTGAAATATAAGACAATGCAGCTTTTTAATCTTTAAGTGAGTTTTTATTCTTGTTAAGCATTACTTACAAGCAAAATTACTCATGCTATTGATGCACCCATATGAGGCCTGCTGGTTATAGACCACCCAGGATGGCAACTTGGATGTCTGTTATTGTTTCCTGTTTAGCAGTGATGAATTACAGTATCTGTTTATGATGTACCCTTTTGTGCTCTTGGATGGTGAACCTTGTGGTGCAATTATTCTTCCACATGCCAATACAATATAGACTCATGGCATAGAAACCTCAGAGCAGTTGGAAGGGGGATGTGCTTCCATATTGACAATACTATCCATCATATATTCTTGATGGCTCAAAGAAAATTAATTTCTATGCCAAGCTGTACTGCATAGATGGTTGAAGCCCAGAGTAAGGCTCTGGCAACCTGAGATTGACTAGCATTTTAGATCTCTGTTGGAGTTAGTTGCGATAGCTGTATGGGTGAGGTATTCTGCTTATTCTGGTTCTAGTGAGACAGGATTCAAGAAGGAAGGGCAAAAGGTGAGTTGAGTTTCTGTAGGGTGGGGGCATTCCTACACCTGGGCCTAAGGTGGAACCAGTCTTAGTAGCCACACCTCATGACAACAACCCAACACCATGATGATTCCAGCATATAGAAGAGGTATGGCCAGTAACTAAAGCAATCTGAGCCACTGTGAGAAACACTGTTTTCTCTATGGATGCATTCTAATCCCATGCAAGTGGGCTAGATAAGGCCATGAAATTCATGGTCTAGAAGGGTATCATACCTCTCAACTGTTCAGATTTTTACAGAATGTACAGATTTTTGACTTATATGTTCGGTCAGTTCCTCATAAAATTTGTAGTTTTCTGGATTTTTGTGGCAAATCAGTGAGGATTTTCAAATTCACTAAATAATGACAGACATTTGATATTCAGACTTCATATCCTTCAGAAAATGCATGGCAACACAAGACCTTTTATTTTCACAACGTTCTAAGTTTATAAGAGCAAGATTTAAAATGTTGCCTTTTTGGGGGGCTCTGTCCACACATTATCTTTAGCTTTGTCCAGATTTTTTGTGCTAAGAGATTGAGAGGCATGGAGGGTATACAAGTATCAGTCAGACCTGCTTCAATATAAAGATGGATTGAGTGGAAGGGGCTTATGGATGGGACCATACTGTCACAACAGATATATCTCATCATGTAGTCTACAGCAACAACAACAAAGAAAATTACATTCCTAAAAAGGCAAGGTAATCCATCCATCTATACAGACAGTGTATAAGACAGCCAGTAGGAATGGATACTGGATCTGGAATTCAATCTTTGCATCACTGTTATAGATAGCTGCAACACCAGTATGTTTGATACTTCACCATACACACAGTGCAAGACAGAATAGCAGTGGCTCATGCTCAGAGTCCTGAAATGCTATTTTGCATATACTTTTGAGTGCAAACTCATAGCCAGCTATTCTAACTGATGACTATAGAAAAGCATGCAGCTCATCTACCCTCTTATGCATTTGATCAAATACTGTATTGTACAAGACCATATTACACTTACCTATCAGTGCATATGCAAGTGTAAAAATCATATAATCTCAATAGGAAGTTAGGCGCCAATGTTAAAAATGTGCAGAGTATCATCCACAGTACATTTGATGGCAAGTCCTGAATGTTCACCTGCTGTTAAAAGCAGGTATCCACTGTCATAGTCACAATACACAGAGAGAGAAAAGTTTTCTGGAGCCTTATCAAAATGGTGATAGGGATAGAGAAACATGCCAGAAACTTAGGCATGGGTAACACTGCTTGCATGATTGGCATCTGCCATATGTGCCATGGTACTCATGCTAAGGAAAACAAAATTGACTTCTGGAAACATAGTACTTATTGTTATATGCACAAAGTGCACTGTAAGGTTTAAAGTGGATTGTGCTTACTCATGTATGGCATTCAGGGAAATATATGCTGTGCAGAACACTTGGGGTTTAAGAGCTTATACAGTGGCTGCCATGAGAACACAGGAAGGTGGTTACCTGTGGCACTTCAACTGAATCCCTGTAGCAGTCAGTGACCCAGGAATGCTAGGAGGTGTCCATGGTTTATGTCCTGTATGTCTGTTGATCAATTGTTCCTTGCTATAACATGGTACCATAGGGCTCATACAATATTCTGGGTAGTAGCACCCAACACAAATCACTTCCTGTATGAAACTATGCCCTTGTGACTCTGCCATATATAATCTGCTACTATGTGTAGTACTGCCATTAGTATAATTCCATATATTTTTCTGTAGTCCACAGCCCTGATGTGAGCACATTCACTGACTGATGTGTGTGTTCTCTGTATTCCAAAGAGAATGTTGCGGCTATTTGCACTACCAAAAACCTGCCAAGTGTCTCATATCTTTATTAAGTCTCCTTTATGTGTGTATATACTTATTATGAAATAGTTACTTTTAAAAGCTCTTCACCATTCACCCACATTACTACACTGTCCAGTTAAAACTTTTACCTCCGATAACCTCTTTATTATTTTTCTTCAGGGACAGTGGTCACTCTGTCATCCAAAGAGGTACTGCATTAGCTGCAATCCTGTTTCAGTGGTTTTGTTTCATATTAACAGAATGTACATAACTGCATAACTATCTGAAAGTATAGCACAGATAATTAAGGCTAGAAAGTTGCTAAAGAGCTTCATCTTGTAGCCCAGGCTTGCAATGCCTTTGTCACCATTTGCCTACTGCATTACTCTGTGCAAGATATTTAACTAGATAAGTGTCCCAGGCCTCCACTGAAAATGGGTCTCAACCCAATTGGTAAACCTAGTTAATAAAACTTATAAATAACTAAATAAATAATTTAAGGTAGATCATACATATTTTAATATTTTTGTTTGCAGATTTTTCACTTGCTTTCAAGATTCTGTCTTTGTGATCATTTTGGCTTCTGTAGGTACTGCAGTCATGTAACTGCACAATTACTTTACTGGATTCATACAACTGTCTTGCAAAATGCCACCATGCAGATCCATAGGAAACTAACTGCCACGAAGGGCCATTTTAAGCCTAGCTAATGACCATAGATCAGAATCAAACCTTATATGTGGCAATTATGAGGCAAATATCTTAACCATTATGCCAAACTGGCATACTTAACATGCACCCTCCTCCACATCTATTCCATGTCATTGCATTCTGTTTTTTTTTAATAAGGAAAATGACAAGCAACCCCATTTAAAAATATCACTCAGATTTACACATTCATTTTCTCAGTTTCTCTGAGTGAAACACAAAGAAGATAGATAGATACAGATACAGATATAGTTATAGATACAAATATAAAATGTTTGGTGAATTAATGCATATAACTTATTTAAAGTTAAGTGAAATAATGTTCATACAGACTATTGTTGTTAGTGTAAATAATACTGATACTTTAAGAGAAACAGTTGCATTTTTATATTAGAAAGAGTCTTCATATTGGAATTGTTTATGAGAAATTATTCCATTAAAATTGTGTATAAAAGGAGAAATATAGTCCTTTTTTGGCACTGGCTTCTTGGTGCAGAGGGTACCCAGAACAGTGGGTTCTGTGGAGTATGCCACAGAAAATGAGAAGATATTCCAGAATAACCTAAAGAAGCCTGGATATCTTCATCTAGGGATTCAGAAAGAAGGAAGCTGGGTGAAGTAGCTTTTGACTGTATTAAAAGTGGTATATATCCTTTTTTTCTTTATAGGACTAAATTAAATGGTCCTTTATATTTTTAATTTTGTTTTATGAGTATGTACAATAGTATTTTCTTATGTTCAATGAAACTTCTTATTCTTATGGACTGGTGCTGCATTATGATATACCACATTGATGGGTGCAAGAGGCAAATTTGATATAATTTTTCCATGCCAAAAAGTAACCTGAATGCACATTTGCCAGCCTGAAAGAACTGTTAGCTGAGTAAATATTTTTCCTAATAACAGAACAGGGTCCCAAGGTGTGGTCTGAGAGTTTTGTGGAATGTGTATGTGTTTGTTCCTTTGTTAGGATAATTACTATGGAGCAACTGTTTCAGACTATTGGGGCAGCCAGTGGGATGGTGGTGATTGTCAAGTACATGATGATATGCCAAAAGCAGTTTGTCCTACTGAGTAACTGACCACAGAGGAAGACCTTGAGCTGTATACTGTGGCCTTTAAGTAGTACACCCACCGAGAGGGATGGCAGTATAGAATGAATGGGCTGGAATCCTTTCAACAAACATAACTAATGGACCTTTAAAAGCCTTCATGGACATGGAAGAGACTGAGTATCAGGACAATGACAAATTTAAAAAAGTGCTGTTAACTCAAGCCAGTGCTATTTTTATGACACAAGCTCAAAAGTTTAACAGTTGAACATTTTCTCCTGACAAAATAGAGAGATCTCAACTATATGGATTAAATCATATCCTTAAACAATTGTTTGATCATGAGAGTCAACATACTAAAATTAAAATAATAAATGTTAGTCATTGATAAATTTGAAAGAGCTTTCCCTGCTACTTTAGGAAAATGGGTATTTCAAAGTGAATTTAAGGACATTGCAAATTTTGCCATATGTGTAGAGAGAGTTATGCAATGAAACCATGGTTTAAAATTAACAGTCTAATTCTACATTTATTAACTACAGACATACTATGTTTTAAATATGAGAATACAGGCCACAGTCAGATTTTGTGTTAGCAATAGGTTCATAGGTTCATAGGTTCATAGGTTGGTACTAGGCTATCAGCCCTAGGGCCTATACAAGCCTAGCCATAACAATTCCCTGGATATTTCTTCCCACAATATTTACTTCTCTGAACCCCTGTCTAGCAGGGTGACTGACATGATCCCCGGGGTGAATTTCCTATCTCCCATCCAATCATCAAGGTTCCTTTTGAAGAGGGCCAAAGAGGCACTCTGCTTGACATGTATGGGCAGTCTATTCCAGAGTATAGGGGATCTCTGGTCCCAGAACCTATCCCTCCAGTATGTTTTGTTCATTGTGATGACAAGGTTTAGATCCCTGGAGAGTGTGGCTCTGAGGGATTGGGATTTCTTTAAGTGGAGCATGTCCAACAGCTCAGGGTTTTACATGGCCTTGTATGTTAAGCAGAGATCGCCTCTGAGTAGACGATATGCCACAGAGTATAGCTGGAGTTTTTTTTAGATGGTCAGCATATGGCATTTGCTTTAGGCCTATGATTCTTTTAGTGAGGTATGTCTGTGGTCTTACCGGCTGTTGCAGATGTCTTGTGAGGTATATACCAAACGGGGCATTATACTCTATAATGGGTCTAATGAGGGATGAGTATAGTGGGGCAATGACCTACTTTTTTCGGGATGAAAAGCCCTTAGTGATGAGGTGTGCCACATAGAAGGATTTCCTGACTGTTGTGGTGATGTGGTTATCGAAAGTGAGACCACTGTCCACCTGTGTCCCTAAGTATCTCATCACACTTTTGATGTTTAGTGTACTGCCACCTATGTGGTAATTCATGGGTACATGTTTTTCCAAAGGGGATAACTATACATTTCTTGGCATTAAGCTTGAGCCCATGGCTCTGGCACCATGCATCTGTTTCTGTAAGGCCCTTTTGTAGAATATCCACATCATTTGTGGATTCAATAATGGCTCCCAGTTTGCAGTCATCTGTGAACTTTGTTAGCCAGGGTCCCTTAGTGTTGGCCTGTACTTCAGAGAAGTAAATGCCAAACAAGAGTGGTCCCAGGACTGAACCCTGAGCTACTCCACTTGTCACTTGTCTGGAGATGGATTTGGAGTTGGCTACTTTTACAGTCTGGGTTCTGTCAGTAAGCCAGTTGGCAACCCATCGAGTGATGTAGGGATTTATGCCCAGCCTAGTAAGTTTATCTATGATTCCAGAATGGGGGATGGTGTCAAAGGCCATGCCGAGGTCTAGATAGGCTGTGTGTACCGCCTTACCCTCATCCACAGCTCTGGAGACTGATTTAAAGAAGTCAATCAGGTTCAGGAGACAAGATCGGCCCTTCACAAACCCAAACTGGGCGGGGTCCAGTGTTTGAAGGTTGTCAATGTCTTTGTTTATAAGTTCCATGATAATGCGTTCCGTGCCCTTGCAGATCAGGCTCGTCAAACTGATGGGACAGTATTTCCCGGGATCCAAGGTGGATCCGCCCTTGTGGAGTGGGATAACTGTAGCTGTGCTCCACTCAGTGGGCATGAAGCCTGAGGTGAAGCTATGATTAAACATGACACTTAGGTGAGGTGCCAGTTCATTTTGTAGTTCATGTAGTACACAGCCTGGGATGTCATCTGGTCCCACGGATGCTGTATTCTTAGCTTTGGAGTGTGCGGTTTCTACCTGTGTGGCCGTGATTACCGGAATTTGGCAATCTTTTGGTATTGAAATGGGCCCTTTAGGGGGTGAGAGAGGGGTAAAGTTGGCACTATTATTGATCTTCCAGGATATTGGCAATATCCTTGGGATCAGTATATTTAATGCCATTCTGTTGAAGCTCAGAGCAGATTTGAGCATTGCCATTTAGATTCTTGACATAACTATAGAATGTCTTGTGGCTGTCTTTGGAATCTTTGGCAATTTTATTTTCATAACTAGCTTTGAGAATTTTATGAGGGATCTCAGCTTCTTACTGAGGCTGGTGAGGGAGTTTTTTGCATCCTGGGATTATCCTCTTTTCTGCAACAGTTTCTTCCTTCTGTTGTATAGTTTGTTTACAGCAGGGGACCACCAGATTGGCTTCCTTTTTTTGGAGAAGGGCATCTTGGTTCAATTTGGGATGGCATGATTCATGCACGAGTGGATGTGCTCGTACAGTGCCTTAGTGTAGGATTCTGCAGTCGAACTTTCAGAGCCCGTCTGCATGGGTGTCATGAAGTTTGACACTTATGACTTCAGTAGCATGATGTTGGCTTTGGAAAAGTTTTTTTAAGGAGGTTTCCTTACTGGGGGATGGAGGTGGTATGTGGTTGTCAAGGGTGATTTGCTTATTGTCAGACCTGACCAATGAGGAGGTGACCACTGGTGTGGAGCATCTATCTCCCATGCTGGTAATGACAAGGTATAAGATATTGGAGCCCCTGGTGGGACAATGGATTAGTTGATCCAGTGCGTTGGAATTTATGAATTCCAAGAACCGTTGGGAAAAGGAGTTGGTACCCGAGTAGTTTTCCCAGTTAATGGCAGGGTAGTTGAAATCACCCAGTATTAGGGTGTTTGGTTGTATCTTAATATTTTCCAGTATGTTTAGAAAGGTGTAGTGAGAATCTTGGGGCATGGTGGGGGATCTGTAGCAAGCTACAATTTCAATTACAGTCTTACCTAGTGTTAGTTGCACCTGGAGAATTTCAGATGAATTGTGTTGGGCAACTAGCCTGGAGGTGTGTATATCCTTGGTGAATATGGACACTCCTCCACCTTTAGTGTTTCAGTCTTGGTTTTGTTGCCGAAAAGTGTGGTAAGAGTTGTAGCCTGGTAATGCGGGGGTGCTCTCTGGAGCCTTGACCCAGGTGTCAATTATTGCACAGATATCGATGTTCTCCATTTTTAGGAGTGCCTCGAGAGAGTGCATTTTGAAGTTTAGACTTCTAGCATTGAGTAGCATTACCTCCAAATTTTGCATGCTTGTATGGTGGTTTTGTCCATTGAACCTTGCCTAAAAAAGGCATTATAGGGGTGGCAAGAGCTTAGCTAGTAACCTGAATCCCAGGGGTGACAGGTGCAGACCATCTCTGGCAAAGCATTGTGGTTTGTTGATCATGTCTTCTCAGGCAGACAGATACTGGATCCCCATTGAATGACACCAGAAGCTTAGCCAGTTGTTGAAGTCAATCCAATCATTTTGTTCTTATACTGTGGTATCATTCTGGGTGAAGGCAGGATGCTACTCAGGGCTAGGGTCATACCTGCCTGGGCCACATGATCCGATACCTCTTCCATGTCTCTTTTCATGTAGTCCAGGGAGGTACATCTCAAGTCATTCACTCCAGCATGGACAATGACAGAGTCATATTTGTACTTGTAATAATATACTAACTGTGAAAACTCTGCCCTTTGAAAAGCATACTACTAATGATGTTGATCTTACATAATGCAATAAATTGCATACTATAATAGTTAAGTCAGATTTCCGCTATTGTGTAATTGCAAAATAAAGTACAATGTCATAATTCATATCAAGGAGATGTTAGGACACAGGCAGTACTGTTATAATTAAAAAGGAGCAGTATGTGTTTAAAAGCAGACCTCTACTGAAACTGCAGTTGAGGTAGTCTACATTCATGGAGATTAGAAGCAATATTCCATTACAGAAGCAGAAATATAAAACTGGTTTGGAAATGTAGTTCATCCTATTGCCGTAGTTTCTAATTTAACATATAACATGATAATAGGGTTAGCTTTCCCCACTTTAAAGATTTGTGGAGGTAATGGGAAGAAGGGAGTCTATTGGATACCTCCGCCATATTAGTGTGAGGAAGGCAGCCAACACATGAGTAATAATAGATACACTTTTGCCAAATCTAGAAAAGTGGGGAGGTGAGTGACCATTAAACACATTCATAAGAATGTGTAAATCCAACAAAGATTAAAGTGCTAGGAAGTATAAATCTATAAACATTTGGCTAAATCTGGAGAGAGTGACAGATAGTGGAAGAACCTATTCAGTTTAACGGAATATGCCAGCATACATCTATTTCACAACAACCTGAAAGACTAGAACAAGTTGAAGAAGTGAATTATGCAGAAAATATTGCAACCTGAAAGAATAAATGCTATTGCAGTCTGCAAGTGTGGCAGAGCAGGAAGTAGAAATGACTAACAGAATTAAAGAGAATGAATCAATACCTGCAAAGTTGTATTGTAATGGCATGAAGTCAAAAAAAGTGAAAATACAAAACCTCAGTATAATATTAAGTTTTCTATCAAACTTAAAATAAAAGAAATAGCAAATTCTATTCTACTGCATTCTTAGAAGTAAGAATGAGTGCAGTAATGTGGTTAAAACAAAAATAAGCAGCACCTGTTCAGCGTTCTAACCCCATACCTACCAGTGTATGACTGAAAACTTAAATAATAAAAAACTCTAGAGCATTTATATTTGTAATTAAGGAAAAAAGATAAATGAAGATTTTCTTCTGAACTACACCTTCCAGAGGGAGAACTGCATAGAGAAGAAAAAGACTGAGAAGGTGGTGTTCACTCACACTAAGACAGAAGAAGGAAAACTTAAAGAAGGAAAGAAAATAGAAAGGGTAGTGTATATTAAAATATATGACAACCTTGAGTTGAGCTCTAATTATATTCTTTGTGCCAAAATACAGTCATTTGAAACAAAAGAGATAGCTCTATGTGAAAGATTCATAAAGGGAAGCAACAAGATAAAATTAAAAAAAAAGGTAGAGATGACAAATAATACTAAAGAATAATGGTATGAATTGCCTTTCTTAGAAGAATTAGATACTGAAACCTCCAGTACATATACTGGTAGAAGAAGAGGCATTGCCCTTTACTTCACTACAGAATGACTCTGAAAAGTGTCCAGAGTGATTAAACTTTAAAAAATACACAGAGGAAAGATGATACTTATAGCAGAACAGAGAAATATAATGAAAGTTGTAGGGAATTAAATTTAATAAAATGTTCTATTTCTTTCTTATAGTTTGAATTACAAAATGGTTTATTGCGTAAAGTATTTAAGGACTGAAAGGAAAAAGTGCATCAAATATTAGAGCCCTAACCTTTCAGAAACCCAGCGATGAGGTTGACACATAGCCATGTACAAGGGAGACTCTTATAAATAGAAAAAATCTAAAGCACAGATCCTAGCAAGATTTTGCTGACTAGGAATAATGAAAGAAGTTGGAAACCTCTTTTCTGGATGGCCTGGATGCCATAAAGAAGGTCCATACCCTGACTTTGAGAGCTCTTTTATTCCAATACATATCACAGAGGTGTTATTTCCCTATATTGCTGTTGACAGTATTAATAAAATGCAGCAATAGGGTTTAGTACATCTCAGTTATTTTGGGCCATGCAGCTAAGTACCTTGATACTGTCTGCCTGTGTAATGTTAATGAAAAATCTATAGCTAAGGAGTTAGCCTTATTATCTTCCAAACTGGGGATACCTAATGAAATACTAAATAGCAGACTCTGTTTATGGCCAGAATAATCCACAAATTAGGTCAATGCAAAGCCAAGCAATTAAATCCCAGTGTACCATTCCTAGAAAGATTGGTTAATGGAGTATTTTTAACCAAACCATAAAATCCATGTGAGAAAAGTTATTGTGAAGAAGATGGTAAACACTGGAGCCAGTTAATACTACATTTCCAGTTTGCTATTACAGAACTGCTATGTCCTCTAACTAACAGGGTTCAGTCCTTTTGAGTTACCTATATCACAGATACTACTAAGAACTGTTAAATAGTGCCAGAGAAACTAGGGAAAATGAAAGAAAATAAATATGCCATGGATTAAAGTATTAACTTACAATAGTGGCTGAAAGTGGCAATGCCTATCATACAAGAACACAAGGAAAGAGCCCAGGTCACACAAGAAGGGGTATAAGAGTGAATTCAAAGCTGGGGTCATGTAAATGTTTTCTTCCCTCCAAAGTAGATATATTTTTGTGTAAATGGCAGTGTCCATTTGAAATAATGGAAAAATGAAATTATTTAACCTGCAAGATTAGACAAACTGTCAAGAGAAAACTGGACAATAAGTAGCATATCAATATTCTGAAAGCATCAAAAGAAGTGAAGAACTCTAGTTAGCTCTTGCATAATGCCTGGATCTTGTAACATGCATACAATACAAGAGAAGAAGAAAAAATAAAAAAAATATTTGAAAAAAGGGAACTCTAGTTAGCTTAATGGCAGTAACCGATGGAACTGCTGCAGAAAGAAAGGTGATCTTTGCGCCTGCAGTGCAGGTAAACGACACTCCATCTAAGCCAGAGAAACAAGAGATAAGGGAGGTTCTGTTACAAAACAGGACAGTGTTTTCAAAAGTACCTGGCAACCTAACAGAACAAGCCTCATTCAATAACAAATTGAGACCATTTTAGAAGAAAATGTTGACTTAAACCTTTACAGAATACAGCAGTCACAGAGAAAGAACTTGAAGATAAAGTTCACAAATGCTCAAGAATGTGGTGACAGAGAAGTCAAAAAGTGAATGGAACAGCTCTGTAGTGTAAGTCCCAAATCCCAATAAAATGATTAGGTTTGGTAATGATTTAAAGACAGTGAACAACATGTCAAAATTGATAGCTATGAAATCTGTAGTGTAGATCATGTCATATAAAGTTTTTTTTGAGCACACTGGACCTGACAAAGGAGTAGTGACAAATCTAATAGGTGAAGTCAGGGAAAAAGTCAACCTTTTTAGCCTCAGATGGGTTATCCACATATAATGCCCTTCTTTTGGAGCTATATGGTGACCCTCCATCCTTTTAAACATTAATGGACACATTTCTGATGTCAAATTTGCTGATACGTGCCTATGTAATGTCATATTGTACGTTGAAGAGTGGGACTTCCATTTCGCTAAGACACAGACAGTGTTAGACTATGGACACATTTCTGATGTCAGATTTGCTGACACTTGCCTATGTAATGTCATACTGCACGCTGAAGAGTGGGACTTCCATTTAGCTAAGACACAGACAGTGTTAGATTTTCTAAGACAAGCCAGATTGTCAGATGATGCCTCCAAGAACAAGTTAGACATGACAGAGGTAAATTATGTAGGATATGTAATAGGAATGGAAGCTTAAGCCCCAGGAAGAAAAGTTAGAAGCAGTGAGAAATTATACCATTGTTTGTGCTAAGAAGCCAATGAGGGCATTTCTGGGGTTAGCTGGGTACAACTTAAAATGTGTATACCTTTTTGCATTTCTTGAATGCCCTCTTACAGATATGACAAAGGGGAAGATGCCCTTTAAAGTAGAATTCACACTGGATGCATATAATGTTTTTTAACAGTTGATGGAAGCAGTATGTTCAGAATTGGTTTTAGATTCCCAGATTTTAGTAATC
This sequence comes from Protopterus annectens, assembly GCF_019279795.1. Lineage (NCBI taxonomy): Eukaryota > Metazoa > Chordata > Ceratodontiformes > Protopteridae > Protopterus > Protopterus annectens. The sequence continues at coordinate 1,052,968,093 of NC_056730.1, forward strand.
CCCTTCATAACTCATGCTGATGCATCAGAGCAATGCTTGGGAACAATGCTTTCATAAGATGTTGAAGGACAAGAACATCCTATATGCTTTTTAAGTTGCAAGATAAGTAGAACAGAAGTCAAATTTTCTAGTATCGAAAGGAATGCATATTTACACTGAAATATCTCTTTGACAGGGACATTGCAGTGATCATGAACCATAACCCCCTAATGTCCCTACATAAGCGACATGATGGGAGCAGTAAACTTTTAGGTGGGAACTTTCCTTCTGACATTTCAAGTTATTGCATAACATGGATTAGGCTTGACCCACTCCAATGCAGATGGGCTGCTTCTGGCTCACAGCCCAACTAGTGGGCCAGAAACTGAGGGTTTCAAGATGGGGTGGGATCAAATTTAACACAATGTGAACATCCTTGACCTATAATGAGTCAGAATGTAATAAGACTGAAATGAAATAATGTATATAACAACTGCTGCAAGCAGATTACTGTATATATTGTAAATAGCATTGTTTATTATTAGTTGGACAGACTTCCCACAGGAACTTGTTGTTAATAAGTAAATACTCCATTACATAGGCACCAGAACCATAGGGCGAGGGGGGAGGAGCGCCCCTCCCCACTTTTACAGCTGCAAGACCTGTAACAACATGGAGTTTTTCTTTAAGAACCTAATGGAGGACTCAAGCGTGCACCACACGCTTAGGTACAATGACCTGCATTCTCTACCCACACCACCTCTTGTGATCCGGGGAGTTAAAATTTGTGGTTTTGTGGCAAATCAGTGAGAACAGAATTCACTAAATAATGATAGCCTTTGGAAACACATGGGCTTTAGTTGTGTTAAGTGTATTAGTGCAGTGGTAGTGCTGTTGCCTGACACCAAGAGATGCTCTGGTTTGATTCTTGGCTCAGGTGCCTTCTATGTGGAGTCTGTATTTTCTCCCTGTTTTGTGTGGGTTTCCACTGGGTGCTCTGGTGTCTTACCATGTTACAAATACATGTATCTGGAGCATTTCTCCACAGGCCTCTGCTGAAAGTCGTCTTTGTTCCAAGTCGGACTTTCCCTGTAAACAAATAAAAAATTTTACAAGGAGCTGAGTGGTTCAGGGGCAAAGCAGTTTAGTGCTGCTTATTCCAAATCTGCTTGTATTGTTGGTAGTAGCCTTACTTATAATGCAGAAGGCTGTGGGTTCTACTCCAACAGTATGCAGATGGATCACTGAATCTGATACTGTATTGTGCTGTAATTTAGAGTGGATGCTGCAGTCCTGTGAATGTCCACCTTTGGAGGAGTTACACAGTAACTATGAACCTGTTATCAGTTTTCCATCCATTCACTGTTGCAATACTAATAGCTTATCATTTTTTAATGTAGCATAGGCAATTTATTCTTCAAGGGCAGCAGCCAATTTATTTGTAGATGAAACAATTAAATATAAAGTTGTTTCCTAGCAGCAACCTCTTCATTAGTTAGAGATCCAATGCATGTGGAATTATTTACATGACTTACGTCTGCAGTGATTTTGCATATTTACTGATATTGGTGGATTGTAATAACAGAAGTTTGAGTGGCCTTTTATGGTTGAAATTTTCTGAAATGGGTAGTTTTGCTATTATTGGGGCATACATTTTGTTTCATTGCTTACTAGAAGACTATTCAAAACTATTAATTTAAAACACATTCTAACAACTGGTGCTGTATTATACAAGGAAAATAATTTAATACAACCAGGAAGGTGAATCAAAGAATGCATACATGTATGCATGGCCCTAAAAATGTGTTTGAAAACAGCCCAGAGGAAAGTGTGAAAGGCTCAAAATCATGGGCAAATTTTAAGCTTTACTCTTGTTACTAAAGCAATGGATGAAAGTAAAACAGTTTACACCACATTACCTTGACCTGGCCAAGCCTTTTGACACAATCCCCTACTCAGGGGGGAGTACAAAAGATGAATAATGTAGGAACAAGCACTTGCATCTCTAGATGGATTGCCAACTTGCTCACAGGATGCAGGAGATCAAAATAGGGGAAGAGACTAGTCACCAATGGAATCCCCCAGGGTTCACTGCTGAGACTTTTTGTGTTTGGCATAGACATCTCAAAAGTAAAAGGAAATACCAAAGGGCTTTGATTGGCTAAGTTTGAGATGACTGCAAGATAGGAGTAGTTATTGAATCCCCAAATGACTTAAGCATCATGCAGGAAGGTTTGTCCCAAATAATAACTGGTGTCAAAATCATGACAATGCCCTCTGAGAACTGATCCAGTTGTTTGGCATTTGGGAACTTGTGTGTATAGTGACCCAACTTATGACTAACATGTGCCCAGAGTTATAAGAAAGCTTTTCTATATTGCACAGCTTATAAACAAATTGATTGCAACTAGATCTAGAGATGTTTTTGTCACCCTTTACAAAGCTCTCATTAGGTCAATCATTTTGTATAATGCCCTCTTTGGCATGTATCTATCCCGCCCCATGCAACAATTGGAATACCTTCAGTGATACCTTACTAAAAGGATACAAGTCATAAAGAATAGGTCTTGCATGGACCACTTCAAAGATTTATTACTATACTCAGTATCCTACAGAGTGCTTAGAGGTGACATGTCTGGCATACAAGGCATCCTCTGATCTAATACAGATGGACCTACTGAACATCAGCAAGTCAAATGGCATCAGAAATACTCAGTCCAGGTATCTAAACTGAATGTTGTGGAAAGATGGATATATATCACAGAGACTACCACTGTTTGAGAACAGACTATTGTAAAAATAAAACAAAGCTCATCTGTCCATATTCAAATGCAACTTGGATCTAAGGATGGGTAATAGAAAATGTACTCCAGGATTGCCCCTCATGACACTGATGGATAGAGGCAGTTCCTAAATGCTGCATCCCTTACATGGGTCCCCTCAAATTATCTATGATATGATCACAGTTATTCTCACTAGGGCTAATATACAATTATCAACCATGGGGAAAGGTAAGACCTATCAGAAAATGTTAATTCAAGCACCAAAAGGGAATTGGCTAAGCTTAATGTCCTCCAGGTGAACCTATGTTGTGGTAGCAGAGAGTTATAAAATTGCCCTTTTTAGATCACTAAGTGCCCCTCTCACCCTCTGCCCTCCCCCCCAGTCTTCAACAGCTTCCGGTGCCTATGCTCCATTAAAATGGTACATAATAAAAAGGCAGCTACGAGTCTTAGTCAAAGAAGTTGGCCCATTGATTCAGGGAGAATTTGTGTCTGTATCGCTGGGGATTGGGCTACACTAAAACAGAAGAAATTCCAGAATTATTTGATGAAGGAGGAACATTTGACACAAGACATCAAGAAAAAAGGAAACTGGTAAAAAGCACCTTTAGAATCTGTTATGGGAGACAGGGACTAGAATTAGAAAACTCTGCAAAGTGATTTTGTATGAAAAGTGGCAACTCACAAAGTATACACAGTTCAGAAACCCTAGCTACACCATGTGGCTTGGCCAGTTTATGTGGTCAACCATGCTATATGCTAATGATTGTATAATGAACTACTACAAATGATAATAAGGCAAAACAAAATGGCAGAGTGATTCAGAAATGTTTAGGTGTCATGTAGCAATGCTATACTCACTTTAAATTTGAAATGACTATATGCTCATGCCCAGAGTACATAGAGCAAATAAGCTTGGGGTTACCACAGTTACTCTAAATGTGTATCTGAAAGAAGCTCTTCTTGTAGCTACTTTGGTTGTCAGTGCATGATGCCACCTCAGGACATGGTGAGTCATCCAAACATGCTCAACATTTCATGCCTTCATGACACCCAAATAGTGAAAGTTCACTGCTCTGTGTGAAAAGACACACCATGGAAGAAATTTTGGACATGTGTCAGCCTCATTCTCAGCCCCAGAGCTGTGGAGTATATAACCCATTGGATACAATGTGTGGCTTTACATACATAAGCTACAGAGAAGTTGGGGGACCTACAGAGGACACAGTGGGGTATCCCTGACATCTGCCCCTTGAATACTCCATCAGTTCCTTGATGCCATGCTAGAGAATGTGACGGAGCATATGTATTTCCTACATACTCCAGAGGAGAGAGAAAACACCATGCAAGAGTTCTATGGCATAGCCCATTTCAATGAAGAACTATGGTCCATGGACTGTACTTATATTGAAATAATAACCCCACCTGGTGAATTGAGAAGGAGGTAAGTGAATCACAAAGGGCATCATTCCATTAATTGCTGGGTGGTCTGTAATGCACAGGCTATGATCTACAATGTGTATGCAGGCCACCCAGTCAGTGTTCATGACGCACATATGGCATATGTGTGACTGTTATTAATAATTTGTGAGGGGTGACTTTCCTCAGCAAAATCTTGTGGGTGATGCTGAATGGGTTGGGATGGTGGCCTAATGGTTAAGGTGTTTGCCTTACAAACAGAAGGTGCAAGGTTTGAGTCTCACAAGGGATAATTGGCTAGGCTTAAAATGTCTCACAAGGGCAGTTAGTCTAGTACTAATCTATGAATCTATGAACCTATAGGTCCTAGAATCCTGGCTGATGACATCCATCAGAAATTCACTAAATCAAACTGACTAGGGGTACAACCGTGTACTGTTGAAAACCAGAAGTATTAAAGAGAGAGTGTGTTTGGGCTTCTGAAGTAATGCTTCTTATGACTCCACCATGTGTGCTATATTACATAATATTACAGTTAGGAAACAGTTACAGCAGGGCAGACTCTTCAAGAGCCAGCAGTTCCCAATGCCAGAGACTGCAGTAGCTAAGACAGATGAGGAGTCAAAGGAGGAACCAGCAGCAGAGGATGAACATCCAAGATGGAGGCAGGCATAGTATGCCATGGCACTAACAAAAAGGCAGTGGATTGTACTTAACTTTACAATGTAAGTACTCTTATGCAGATGTATTACAGTAAAAGTGATGCATGGAGAAAACAAACTGTGTTTACCCATGCACTGGCTAGCCACAGTGTGCACCTGGCATAGGCAACCCAAGTTCCAATGTACAAACTGCAAGGAACAATCATCATCATTTGCAAAGGTGGAAAAGGGAGTACAGGGATGCATGTCTTTCACATGGAAGTGTATGAGTGTGAGTGCTGAGGTGCGTTAAAATAGAAAGTGCATTTATAACTAGTGCAAGAATTTGCTTGGGGGGATTAATGTGGAACAGGGTCACGTTTAGTGGGTGTTTGGGATATGTTTGGGGCTGTTGTAGTGTGTGTGTGTGTGTGTATGTGTGTGTGTGTGTGTGTGTGTGTGTGTGTGTGTGTGTGTGTGTGTGTGTGTGTGTGTGTGTTTGTAAATATGTGGGGCACAGTCTTAGCATGTGGTGTAGTACTGCAGTTTGGCCTTCTGGACTGATCCAGGGCATGTGTGATAAAGGGATCAACCTCCTGTATACATCCACACCCAAGAGAGCTGGCTTTGCCAGGGGCTGCACTGGTTGCACCATGCCCTTAGCTAGATGCTGTGTGTGTGCTGTGTAACAGAATGATGCCAGCTATCAGATTTGTCAGCATAATGGTGGGCATCACTACGGGGATGGCCTGTCCTGGGCATAGACACCTCCACAATTGATGTTGCTGTGGAAGTGTTACTTCTGGGGCAGCAGGGTCTCATTCATCCATGGCCATGTTGGCTAACATCTGTGGAGGTAGCTGGATCACTCTCACTATCTCTATCATGATTGTGGTGGAACTAGTCTGTATCTACATGATGGCCCTACATATATGTTGATTGGCAGCTAATGTCACACTAACTTCAGAGGGAGGATGATAACCATACCTCTTCCGAGCACTTTTACCAATCCCCTTGTTTAGCACACTCTACCCACAAGTGCTTTGAGCAGATGCTGACATCTATTATCTGGGAGCCACCACACTCTGTTGATCTATAGTACACCTGTGAACCTGTCCACTTTTAGATGATTGTCTTTCTTGAGTATCCAAAGCCATAGAAGCTGTGCCCATACTCTATGTGGGGAATGCAGGAGTCACACTGCCTTCATCTAGCACACATTCTGCACCCCCTGACAGTACCAGCTCATCCCTGTCATCATTAGCAGAGACTGCAGATCCGCCAACATCAAACAGGCCCAGTTCCACAGTGCTAGCTGCTTGATTTTTTTTTGCTTGTTATTTCCCTGAAACGCTAATTCCACCTAAAACTCAGCTTTTCAGCGCTTCTGTGGATCCCTAGTGATATCTGCATTGCTTACTGTACTTATTTCCTTGTTTCACTTGAAAGAAAGTTACTGTTTGTCATTTTTGCATTTAAGTTACCTGAAACACATTGCATTTAAGTTACCTGGCACTTGCTCACTAAAGCAATTATATAAGTCAGCACTAAAATATTAAAAGCACTACACCCTCACAAACTCCCCTTGAGTACCTCATTCCCCATTGGCCCTTTTTTTCAATTATAAAGGAATTCCCAATACTATTCTAGCATGTCCAAAGGTCAGTTGTCAATCTCCTCTCCGGTCTAGCTGGTGAATCTTGGAATCTTGAGGCAATGTTACAACTGCCTCATGTACACAGACAACCCTCTCCTCCTCCCAACAAATTCCAACACATGTGAGAGATGCAACCGTATAGCCATACTGGAGGCTAAGCTCTCTCAACTCAGTATTGGCAAAACCAGTCAGGAGGAGAAGGAAACCACACTCACTACAATTCCAATCTCACATAGACCTACCACGACAGCAAACCAAACACATAAACACTAAAAAACATACTCAGAGGCTCTAAATAAAAATCTGCTTAAGCAGCAGAGACCTCCAAAGCAGACACCCAAGCAACCGCTACCCCAAAACAAAACTCGTGCAACACATAGCTCACAAAGCCAGTGTGCCGAACAGTCACAGCCCTTAAGGCTAAACAACACACCTGATACACTTGTAATAGGTGACTCTATCATCAGGCACACTAACGTCCCGCTCACCAGGCTGAACAAGGAGAAGGTCATGGTGAGCTGCCTGTCAGGCGCTAGGATCCGCCACATAACACAAACACTCAGGTCACTCCAAGGCAAGTACAAATATGACTCAGTCATTGTCCATACTGGTGTGAATGTCCTGAGACGTACCTCCCTGGACTACATGGAAAGAGACATAGAAGAGCTCTCTGAGCATGTAGCCCAGGCCGGTATGACCCTGACCTTGAGTAGCATCTTACCCTCACCAAGAATGATGCCACAATATGAAGACAAGATGATCAATTTCAACAATTGCTTGATAAAACAAACACCAACAGGGTAAGGTATCACCTCAAAATACAAGAATAAAGTCCAAAAAAATAGAGGTAATACTCCAGGACAATCGAAGCCAACCAGAAACTAAATACAAGAGGTAAAGTAAATCTCCTTTATTGCTTAGAACAGTGAGTGCTTTCGCGTTACCCAGAATGCTTCTTCAGACTTCAATAAAAACAACAGTACTTGCTCTAATTTTATACTTGAGAACAGCCAATCCTACACGTCTTATTCAAAGTACCCAATAGAATTTGCTAAAACAATCACATGAATAACATTCATTGAATAAGTCATATGTATTACAGTCTATTTATATTCCTCACAAATCCAATAAAAATATAAAATCAAAAATATATATATGTATATATCAATATTTATAAAATATTTATAAAAACTTTGTTATATATTCTCTAATATATTCATAGACTGTATAAACAATATAAGTTCTACCATATATATTCTAAAATGCATTAAAAATATCCATATAAAGACATACCATATGAATAACATGTAAAAACACATCCATATGAAAAGAAAAGTGCATAGGTGCATAACTGTGTATGTGTGTTAAAAAGGGGAGAAGGGAGGGGGAATGGGTAGGTAAAGAAGCGAATTACATGTATATGTGTATGTTTAAAAAGAAAAATGGTAGAAATAATGATAGTAATAATAATAAATGCAAATATAAATAAATGTGAATATATAACATATTAAAATTAGCGTTTATAGGGTCTATCAACTAAAAAAGGTCTCAGTGACAATTTGTCATTGAGTCCATGGCCTTTGTCCGCTCTGAGCTTGATAATCCATCTAATCTCTTCCTGTTCGGTTTTATTACTAATATTACCTAGTCTATTTGTTGACTGCTGTCGTCCTATGACCATAAAACTAAAGGTATGTATAGATCCATTATGCAAAACATGTCTTGCCAAAGCATTAGCCTCATTCTCTCTGTTTATCGCATAGATGTGTTCTCTTATTCTCTCCCTCAGAGTTCTGTTGGTTTTTCCAACATAGAAACTTTGGCACTTCTTGCACACCGCTAAGTATATAACATTCCTAGACTTGCAATCTGCATACTCATTGAACTCATATCTAGTATTATTGTCTGGATGTATAAATATATTAGAGTTCATAATGAAGTTACATTGATTGCAGCTCCTACAAGCATAAGTACCCTTCCTTTGTGAGTTGATCATAACGCTCCTATTATTTTCATAACACAAATGACGTTTAAGAGATTTAGTGTTCCTGTAACTAATAGCAGGTCTATCACCCACTAGTCCCTTAATACTGTCATCTAAAAGCAAAATGTTCCAATTCTTATTTATTATGTCCACAACTGAGCTATTAACATTGGTATATGGAATCAAAAGCCTCTTTCTCATATCTTTAGATCTAAAAGTTTGCTTATGTGTTATATTACTATCTTTAATAATGGCTGGTACAGTACACCCACTTCTGGTCTGTTGTAAAGGTAATAAATCTTTGTCTAAGTATCCTCTTTCTACGAATTCATAGTGCATGGTATCAACCGCTTGTAGTAATGTATCATCCTCACTAATAATGCATGAAAGCCTTCCTGAGAACAGTGGAAAATATGAAGGTCTCTCCAAACACCATTATATTGGGCGACTTCAACTACCCAAACATAGACTGGGAACATTACTCTAGCTCCAACACCCTAGCTCAAAGGTTCCTAGAATTTATAAACTCAAATGCTATGGAACAACTTGTTACCACTCCCACAAGAGGGGAAAACATATTGGACCTGATCATCACCAAAATGGGGACTCTATGCCCCAGACCAGAAGTGTATCCCTCACTGGTAAGATTAGACCATAAACTAATCTCACTGGATATTCACATCCCGACTCCACCCCCTGCCCTGAAAACCACAGTGAAAAACTTTTCTAAAGCAAATTTCACACTCCTCAAAACCGAGGTGGAATCCTTCAAAGCCCCCGGGCCTGTGAAAAATATGGCCCAGACTGCAGAATTCTTTCACATTCTATGAACACCTTCAGGAATGCATGGATCATGCAATCCAAAATAAAACCAAAACCCAATCCTCCAAAGGCAGACGTCCTGTCTGGTGGACCCCAGCCATAAACAAACTATACAATAGAAGGAGGAAGCTACTACATGATAGAGCAAAATCCCAAAAAGGGAAGGCATCTCTGATCAGTATTAGCAAGAAACTACGGGCACTCATAAAATCGTCTAAGGCCAGCTTCGAGAGAAAAATTGCACATGACACTAAGGATAATCACAAGGCTTTCTTTAGTTATGTTAGGAACCTGGGTGGGAATTCCCAGGTATGCTCAGAATTAGTCCAAAATGACAAAAAATACACCGAACCCACAGACATTGCCAACATCCTAGCTGACAGGTTCAGCGCAAACATCTCCCCCCCCTCCCCACCAAAAGGGCAAATATTTATCCCAGCAGAGTGCTGCCCCCCTGACATCTCAGAAGCTCAGGTAAGATCTGCCCTCTCCAAAGCAAAAAACACAGCATCAATGGGACCAGACGGTGTACCAGGCTGCATCCTACATGAACTCCAAGAAGAGCTAAACCCAAACATAAAACTACTGTTCAATCTCAGCCTTACTACAGGATGTGTACCCAAAGAGTGGCGTACAGCAACAGTGGTCCCTCTCCACAAAGGTGGTGCCTCAACGGATCCTGGAAACTATCGCCCCATAAGCCTGACTAGCTTGGTCTGCAAAGCTATGGAAAGGATCATCATGGACCTCATAAATAAAGATATTGGGGACCTACAGACACTGGATCCTACCCAGTTCGGCTTTGTTAAGGGCAGATCCTGCCTCTTAAACCTGGTTGATTTCTTTGAAATCATCACCAAGGCCATTGACGAGGGGAAGGTGGTCTACACAGCCTATCTGGACCTCGCAAAAGCTTTAGATACAATACCCCACTCGGGCATTATAGATAAGCTCACCAGCTTAAATATAAACCCCTATGTCACTAGATGGGTTGCAAACTGGCTCAAGGACAGAACCCACATGGTTAGAATTGCTGGAGCCATGTCAGATTCCAAACCAGTTACAAGTGGCGTCCCCCAAGGCTCAGTCCTGGGACCTCTCTTGTTCGGTATATATTTCCTGGAGGTACAGTCCAACACGGAAGGACTGTGGCTGACTAAATTCGCAGATGACTGCAAACTGGGCGCCATAATCGACTCTCCAGCTGACACAAGCATCCTCCAAAAGGGCCTCATAGAAACAGACAACTGGTGCCAGAGCCATGGCCTCAAGCTAAACGCCAAAGAGTGTATAGTCATCCCCTTTGGCAAAAACAAAGTGCCCACAAATTACCACATAGGTGATAATCCATTAAGTACAGAAGACGTAATTAGGGACCTGGGGACCCAAGTTGATAGCAATCTCTCATTTGACAACCACGTGGCCAAAGTGGTTAGCCCGCCTAATCATGAAGGGATTCACATCTAGATCAGGGGAGGTCATCGTGCCTCTTTACTCATCCCTCATCAGGCCCATAATTGAGTACAATGCCCCTTTTGGGATGTACCTTACCAGACACCTGCTGCAACTGGAAAGACCCCAAAAGTACCTCACCAAGAGGATCATAGGGCTCAAACAGATGCCATATGCTGCCTGATTAAAGAAACTCCAGCTCTACTCAGTGGTATACCGCCTGCTCAGAGGCGATCTGTGCCTGACGTATAAAGCCATGTCCAACCCGGAATTAATGGACATGCTGCACCTCAGAGAATCCAAATCCCATCGAGCTACGTGCTTGAGAGACTTGAACCTCAGCACTGAAATAAATAGGACATGCTGGAGGGACAGATTCATAACCCAGAGGCTCATTTCAATCTGGAATAAAATCCCAGTCCAGGTTAGGCAGAGTCCCTCATTGACTCTCTTCAAGAGGAATCTTGATGAGTGGATGGGAGATCGTAGGTTTACACCGGGTATCACTTCTGTGTCACTGTTAGACAGAGGCACAGTATACTAACCTAGAAAAAGGGCATAGCAAAATTAATTTAAAATGGGTGGCGAAAGCCAAACACACTCTGGCTAGGCTTATAAATGCCCTGGGGCAGATAGCCTAGTATGAACCTATGAACCTATGAACCTATAAAGGCTCACCTGTGAATACACCAAAGCAAAAAAATATACATTGTTAAGTATGACTCAGCACAACTACACATGCAACTGATATCTTTACAAATTTAAAAATGTGATAACAGTTAATACCCTCCCGAATACCTCATGCAAATGAAGTTGGAACATGTATCCCTTAAGCACCTGTATATCATGTCAGACAGGCTTAATAAAAATTACACTGACTATATATTAAGGAGTAGTTACAGCTACTGATACTATGAAGTAGGACTGTATGCCTGGGGCATCTGCTGTTGAAACTCTCTGGGACCTCCCCAGCTTTATCACAATATCCAGCACTTCACTATGGGACTCAGTGGAAGTGGTACTGCTTTTTAATATGGCTAGGAACTCCTCTACTACTGTATGAGGTGGTTCAGTCAATGGCCCATCACCAGTGCCCTCCATTCACATGCCATGGCTTCTACTCATTGGGTGGCAGCATGGATCAAAGTTATGGTCCTGAAATTAACTGCATCACAGCTAATGTCCTGACCACCCACTAATGGTTACATCACTGACCATTTCAGCCCAAGCACATGGTGGGGCCACTTGTTGGCATGAACAGCTAAGAGCCAATATCCATAAATTTGGGATTGTAGATGGATGTGGGTGGGCCTCCAGCTCTTGCACTATTCTTATGGCTGTGAAACAAATGCAAGATACCAAGGAGTCAAAACCAGCCAGGAGAGTCCATAAAACGATTTTAATAAAGAAAAAACACATGAACGCAGCCACATAAAAAAATAGCGTTTTCATTTTAAAACTTCATCAGATTTATTTTTACGATTCTTTTGGCTATGTTTTTTAGGCATTGCTCTGTTGGCATAGAAAAAAAGGGGAATTAATAGCCTTGTTCTTGCATGGCCCTAATAAATCTGTAGAGTAATCCTATACTTCTAAGTCATATATTATACTCAGTTTGTGACTGACAGTTATACATGTGTACCCAAAATCTTTAAGGAAATGTCAGGCATTGTATGTGCACCAAGCACATACAGCATTTTCCACAAAACAATTAAAGAAATGACAACAACACTTGACAATTGCAAAACTAATGTTACTAATGTGGTTGCTAATTACATACATGCAAGGCACAATGCAGGAAAATAGTAATAAACAATAGAATATGAGCCTGGGATGGGGCAATTCCCATCTATCTTAAGAACACTTGAAATGCACCTTGAACATTTTGACCAACACATCTTAAACTTGCTCACAAATTGAGATCATTAACAGACATTAGGGTCTAGAAACAACCAAAGATGACTTTCCACAACTGAAAGAATCTGCAAGATGGTGGTCATTTGAAATGTTGGGACCAGCTAGAGTGAGTCCCAAAATACAGAGACTAAATATCTGCAAGAACAGATTTACATATGCTAAGTCTGTGATGCCATTTCTCAAAATATTCCCTTTTCTCCAAGTTATGGTAAACTTGGAGTTGCATAGGTAAGTTTTGGGGTGGGGTGGGGGGTATGTCCCCCACATGGGGTGCAGGGAGGGCTTGCCACCCCCCTCCCGCGCAAAGAAGATTTTTGAAATTCACTCTTCTCCAGTGCTTTTGGTCTTTTTTTCAGCTTGGTGGCATTCAGAAATCTGAGTGCTGACATTTCAATAGAGAGCCCTGTAAGGTATAGCATTTTCTTGATATAAGCAAGTACCTAACTCAGAAAGAAAACTTTTCTCTGGATTCAGACCCCTTTCACAGTTGTTTTCTTTTGCAGTATAATGGATATCTGTGTATCTCATTGCTCTTATATCACTTAGATTAACCCCTCTGGGTGTGATGATTATGTTAATTAGGACTCATCTCAATATTGTTTCTGAATCGCTCAATTTGCATGACGATGAAATATGATAAGCATCATGAAGATTACTATGATGTCATGCACACAACAGAGTACCTGCTGGCATCTCTTTGCTTGTGCAAGAAGCCAGTTATGTTAGTGTGGCAAAAATTGTCATCTCATAAACAACAATCTGAAGATGGAGTCATTGTTGAGCAGATATTCTCAGCAGCAAACAGAGGGATGGAGGGCGTCCATGTCTAACACCCAAGTGTCACTGGAAGCATAAGAATACAGTGCTTATATTTTATTACTTTCACATCCATCATGCATATTAGTTGCCCATCACTCCCTGTCATTGTATAGAGGCTGATTTATGGGAGAATTGTTCTGGATGCCAGTTCTATGGCACTGGTGCTATCCAACATAATCAGATACCCCAAACATCCCCACAGAGTTCATCACTGTAACACAGTCAAACCTCGGTAACTTCAATTAAGAAACTTTTGCTTTCAGCCTGTTTCAGATCAACTGGGCTCCACTTAAAATTCTTCTCTTTGATGAAGCAATAGACACATTTACAATATCTCTAAATATCCTGGCAGAGCAAGCACCATTAAGAAACAAAAGATTTAACATAAATCAGTCCCTAACTAAAAAAATAAAGCAACTCAAGCATCTTAGAGATAAAGCCTCAAGATCACGGCTACAAACCAAGTCTTAAATATTCCTGTAACAATATAGGCAGTTAAGGAACCATAGCAAACAATGTATACAACATGACAAAATGCTTATTATAGTAACATCCAAAATTCAGCATAAAATTATCCCAAAAGAAACTTCTGGGAATCAATAAATAAATGGCTCACTTCTGGAAAATCAGCCCAACCCAGTCCATTCCCTACCAATAATTCCCATAGCATTGTTTCACAGTTTGTCACATTTTATAAATATAGCTACCTTCTTCCTACAAAACTACTACAAATCTAGTTATCCCACTCCAATCATTGAAGCCACAACAGAGGTTCACCTTCACACTTACCTTAGTGGCAACATCTACAACATCTACAGTTAAAAATTACCTACACACCTTTAACACAACACTTCCCCTGACCAACGTCCATCTGAATACCTCAAACTAACTGCAGATAGCTTTGCATATTCTGCATCAGTTCTAACAAACCACTCTGCCAAAGAAGACTATGTTCCCATCTTATGGAAAAATGAAAAAAAAATCCTATATAATACCCCTCCATACAGGTGGCTCATCAACTGAGCTCACAATCTAAAGATCAATCGCCATTCTCTCACCCATATTCAGAACCTTGGAAAGATGCATTCGCTCTCAACTTACTACATATATTACTTTTCATAACCTTCTCTCTTCCTCACAGACCTAATGATAGTACAACCACTGCCCTTCTAAGGTTCACAGATATAATAAACCATAATAGAAATTCAGGTCTTCTAATTGCAGCCCTACTTCTGGATCTATCCAAGGCATTTGATACAGTCAATCATCAAATACTCCTAACTAAACTCTCTTCCTATGGGCTATTATACTTCCTCACTTAACTGGGTTTCTTAGTTACTAAATGGCAAGATGGTTTCTCCTCTTTCCTTCTTGTATCTGTTAGAGTCCTACAAGGCTCCATCCTATGACCACTATTGTTTAACTTATTTCTCAATGACCTAAACACAGCCGCCAAAGAGACCTCTATAGTGCAATATGCAGATGACACTACTCTAATATGATCTGCTAGGATATTACCCATATTCCAGACACTCATTCAGAATTCCTTATTCTCCATAGAAGCTTGGCTCAACAGCTCACAACCCCTCCTGAATAAAAAAAAAAGACTAACCAACTACATTTGTTCATCACCAACTCTTTCTCCTCCCCAAAATTACCTTTAATATACTGTCATCCAACAAGACCAACATAGAACTGTTATCCCACACAAAACTACTAGGAGTGATTATAGATGACTACTTGAAATTTGATCTTGACCTTCAGTCAGTCATGACGAAGTCTTGCCAAAAGCTAGGCTGCTTCTATACAGTAAAAGGTGACTTTACTGACTCTGCTAGGCAAAACATAGCCTTTTATAGCTTTTCTCCATGGGCCTCAACTTAAAAAGAGCACTGGTCAGTCCTACTTACCCAAGAAACAAATGTCTATAAGTAAAGAAACATAGTAAGGAAAATTCAGCATACAGATTAGACAGAAGCAAGAATTAGGCACCCAGGAATGGAAGTCACATGATTACAGTGATTCATTTAGTCACGATAAAGGTGCAAGGGAGGTGTCAGTGATTCTCTGAGTTATAATAAAGGTACAAAGATAGTGGCAGCTAGTTACAGTAAAGCTAGTAAAGACCTTGGCTATAAAGAGCTTGTCTATAGTAAGAGTATAGTAATGTAAGGCAAATTGTAAATTGGCAGGTAAAAAAAGTAAGCACAGTAAACGTTCAAATACAATAAGAAGTATATGCATACTAAGGTGGAGTATTTGGTGACAAACCTCTAGTTAAGTAATGTAAAGCAAATCAGGAACTACCACTAGTTAACTAATCAGTAACTCAACTAGCAAAGATAGTACTAAAGATCTGCGCAGGAACATCAGCTACTTAGGTAGTGTGTCAGAATTTATAGCTAGTTATACAATCCAGTAATGTGACTGGCAAGAATACCTCAAAAAAAAAAAGGGGGAAAATACCCCTAGGAATTTCAGCTAGGCAGGCAACTGATAACTTTGATAGTAAAAGAATATTAAGAATCAGCATAGGAAAACAACCCAAATAAACTTGTCTAAAATGGAGTGACACACTGTTAAGTCATGAAACAGAGCTCTTAAGAAACTAGCAATCCAAGATACAAAAACTAAATTTAGCTACAATAAAAATACAATCAAAAGATAATCACAGAGAAGTAAGTAAACAGCATACTGTAGTAGTTTAAGCATGGTCAGAAATGTAGACATAAAAAGAAATGGGGCAACATAAGCACAGGATAAATTTAGCATTACCAGTGAGGAAAAAAAGGCCAAGGAGAGGATTAGAGAAAATTATGTTCAGTAGAATAGAAGTCGGCACTAATTTAATGTAGGTACAGTCAGTATTTAAACAAATAAATAAATAAAGGACTGTTATGGTAAATTGGGACAGATCACTACAGAGAAGAACACCATTAATGTTTTAAGTGGGTACCTTCAGAACAGAGTGAGAGAGTTCACTTACCTTGCTATGGGAAGATATGGCCAAACGTCATGGTCTTACAGATAATCAGGAGCACAGACAGTAAATTTATCTGTCAAAGCTAGTTTCACTGGTATAAGAATGCATCTGTACCTCTGTGTGTTCCCCGGATGCTAAAAAGGGTTGATTGTAGTTTTCTTTCTCCTCACCTTGCCTTATCAAGTGATGTACAATGTAATAAAACATTCAACAGCATAGCAGAAGCAAGACCACTGCTCTCAAAATATAGCAGAAAGGGTTCCCACTGAAACAAAAATGTGGCAGTCAGAAAACTCAGTCAGGAATTGTCCACAAAAGAAACAGCCAGTTCATGATGGTTAATTGTCCTACTCTCACCAGAAGGTACCATCAAACGTCAATCTCAACTCAAATCCAGTTAAACAGGTCTTGGTGGTCACTAAGGCATTTCTCAGATCCCAGATGTTAAAAAGGGTCAGTTGCAACTTTCCTGTTGTTCAAGTTACCACAGCATTCAGAATCCCAGCATGACAAAGCTTAACTCAATAAGCCAAAGTCAGTGACTTTGTGTTAGCAATCTGTACATGTACACAGCCTCTTTCTATAAAGATATTTGCACCATTGGCACTAATAAAGCATCAGTAGGTCTCTTTCTAGATGTTTCTCTCTCTCCCTAAAAATATATGCATATTCATATGTGGGAGAAATTAAACTTTGGAAATCATTTCCTTGTTCATACTGTAAATGTGAAGTTGAGATAACTAATGACCTATTTCATGATATTTCATTTGATATGAATATAACTACTTGCCTATATGCTCAGTACTGAGACATATACTGAGAATGTAGTTGGAAGTATATTGTGGCTATTGATTTAAAATAACTACAGTTTTTTTTCCTGTGCATTGCATCATCATATTTCTCTTTTATTTCTAACTTTTACCTCACATAACTGTCTTTATTATTATATTTTATGCACTACCACTCCTTCCTTTCCTTTGCCGTTATTCTGCATCCTCATTAACAGCACTTTTACTGGTTTTATTGTAACAAATCCACTCAACAGTCTCTATCATAACACACATTACTCTGTTTACTTACTCGTACAATTCTCCTTGCTTTCTGCTGATTCCTGCTGTAACATCTCTTCCTTGAGGCCTTTAACTCGGGAGGTTTAGCCCCCTTTCTATAACCTCAGGCTTAAAGCACTAAACCTGTTCTTCCATTCATTCCATCTCACTGCTACAACTCCACACTCTAGTATCACAGGCATCATTCTCAAGGTATATTGGACCCAATTAAACAATTGGTCCTGCACTTTACTTCACATCCTATTTATACTTCTTAGCAAAGATGCAGGTAAGATGACTGAAACAGATAATGTCATAAGCAATTTGTTCTCTATGACTGATGGCATGCACAGTGTTAATAGACTGGATTATTTATATTGTCTGTCTAAAATTAATGTTTTACTTAATATGTTATAATATATAAAATTCATGTTCAATTTATTGCCACATTTAGACTCCATGCTGCAGCTTGTTTCCCTAGGTACCTACTGCAGATGACCATAGGCCAGTCTAAAACTCACAGTCAATAAATAATCTAATGAACAAACAAACACAAGTTATTCATTTAATAAACAGACTATTAAACAGAACAGCAAGTACACAGAAGTGTATAGATTAATTAAAAGAAAATTCTGTGCCAGAAGCCAGAAAATGCTTTAAGCATCTGCAAATATGACAGTCAGGGGTTTACATAGTAAGTTCAGGATAACAACTTGAGAAGAAATGATGGCATTAGGTAATAGATATTAGGACAATCAGTGCATTCTTACAAAAGAAGTACATTAAAATCTACAGGTGTATCCTCTTACTATAATAGATACCACTTTCTCCCAATTTAGCACATTAACCTCAGATGCATGCACACATGTAGCTTCCGAAAAAATTTCAGTGCACATATAATTTTCCTTGTATAGAAAAGTTTTCAGAGATTTTCTTTTATTGACCTTTATCACAGTAATGCTTCTTCTTGACTCCTTATCTGACCACATTGTGCAAGCTTTGAATGTGAGAAAAATAAATCAGGATTGCAGAAAAGCAAATTTCAAAAATAGGTTTAGTTGTGGGTTCTACTCTCTCTCTCTTTCTCTCTCTCTCGCTCTCCCTCTCTCTTGCTATCGGTCTCTCTCTCTCTCTCTCTCTCTATATATATATATATATATATATATCTACATTTTATAAGAGCAGACAGAATACTGTCTGGAATCACAGTATTTTATGTCTTATCTGCTCCCCAGATTCTATATGTCTTTGTCATTCCAAGAATTGCAATTATGTTCCTCAGAACTACAGTGGGACCAAGACAAGGACATAGTATAATGCAAAACCAGCATACAATGAACCATGTGCTTAGTTACACAGGCAAACCTTTCCAGAATGGGCTTCTACATGCTTCTTCTGACTACACTCATTTGTATTTGGAGGAAGGTGGGACAAATCAGTGCAGCAGAAGATCTGGTTAATGAATCTTGTTTCACACAATCGTTTACATTGGTTACGGTGGATTTTGATGATGCAGGCACTGTAAATGGGCAAATGCCTTGATAATGAAAAGCAGAGCAATAATTCATTCAGTGATACATCAGTCCATACAAGAAGGCACAAGTGTTTTTGACTTGCCCTACCAACCTCAGTGATTAATATGACACATATGGGGATTATATTCAAGAGACTCACACGCTTACAATTTCAGTCAGCCTGTTTTTTTCTTGTATCCTGTTACGGTGACTTGGAACTGGCAGAACTACCCCCTGCTGTCTGCCCCAGTTTAATCTTAAGTGAAATAACTGATGTTTGGTGTTATGTTTTTTTCTGTGAAATACAGAGCTCACTACAGGCATACCATGACTGCTGTAACTGCTAAGCTCTTGGGATTGAATTTGATAGCCTGGGACACAGTAAACACATTTACATTAAATACTTCATGAAATTCTTTATATTCTTACCAAAGAAAGTTAGTAACGGTTTTGCATCTTGCTGACCATCAGTTCTGAGGATGAATGGCAGATATGGGATACTGAGACATAGCTTTGTTTTAGAATTTCAGATCATGTGAGTGTACATCAAAACTCCCCTACAGCTCTTCTTTCAAGAAATGAAATCCCCTTAATTAACACTGTCTTCTGACAGGTTGAGGAACAAATCTGAAGTATTAACTCAAACCGTAAACAATATATCTCAAGTAAGATAGGAATCTTGATTTTTTTTTTGAAAAGAGAATGGTTAGTTTTTCATCAAGAAAGCCCTTTCAAAATATCTGACTTATTCCATTTTGTAGTGAAGGCCCTATCAATACGATGGAGCCTGCACTCCATTTACTATTTCCACAACTTGCACAGTATTATATGAGATGTAAATGGCTGTGGTCTAAAGCAAACCCAAATCTTCTGTAGCTGATTAATTTATCTTTATTGTTCTGTTGACAGCTCATCTTACTGCTCTGATTAGTTTAGTGCATTATGGGACTAATACGAGTACAGGTTGCAAAGAGAAGAGGTTTGGGCATCAAAAGTCTATATACTCATAATGGCTAAACTTCACCATTGCTTCCAAGAACAGGACACGAGATGTACCTTTCTGTTATTCACTCCTTTCACTATTTCGCATTTTCTCACGTAATGGCTGACCTACAACTCGGGTGAAGATAGAGGTCTTCACAACAGCAGTACTCAACTGACAGACTTTAATTCCAGTAGAGAGGTGTTGATTTGACAAATACTTAAGAAACTAGAGTCTGAGTCTAACACACTCCAACTTCTACCTGAGTCGTAACTACACTAATTAGAATGCATTACAAGAAGAATCATTGCAGAAGTAATGTGAAGATGGGGAAATGGAGACTGAGACATAATGCTATGTAAAAGAACAAAACGCATATGAACTTTTTGGCTGCAAAAAAGTCACTACCTGAAAGTGTTGAAAAACTAGATTCTATGCAATTTACTGAAATAATGTAGCAAATAAAAAATAACAAGTTAAAGCTATGACCCTGAGTCAAGTGTGAATTATTTTAATGAGCAGGCTACATTTGTAATAGCATTCTCTTGGCACTGTGTACTTTTCACACAAAAACACAGAGAACTTGTGACACTTTTTCCCACTTAGGCGTATAATTACTGCAATTTGTTTGTTTGATCAAGTTGAAGCAGAGCTGAAACTGCTATCTTGCTGGCATCTGACAGGTCATTTGTTTACAGGAATGAGAGGTAATTACTCTAGAAGTTATGACCATACTGTGATGACAGATGCCACCATCCAGTTCAGAGTTCAATCCTATCTGTGTCTCTTGCTTAATGCTTACCATTTGGTCTCTTCCATAGTAACTGCAGGGAATCTGTATTTACAGTGGGCTTTTGAACTTTCCTGGCTCCTGCCCTCTCAGCTGTTTTCCAGAAAACAGTGCTGCTGGTGTGCATGATGTTAAGGAATGTTGTCTTCCCGTTCTCTTAAGCCAGTACACCATGTACTAAAGGAAACTTTGCACCCAACATGTTCTACTGATTCAGTAAAATAATTTTGAGTCAGGCTAGTAGTCTATTTTCTAAAACAGAAATGGCACATAAGAAGAACTTAAAAACACTTAAATGTGCTAGCAGAATTGCCAGCATGACTGTAGTTCAAAAGCATAATCAAACCACATATAATTTAAGTCAAAATCATTTTAAGTGCTTAGCAAACCATATTCTTGGACTAGACAAAACTAGATAAAATTTTCAATAGGTTTTTCAAGAGGGCGATGAGCTATATTTCAAATCTGATCCATATTTTTCTGCACAAAGGGGATGAGACTTACAAACTGCAAAGTGCTCTTATTTGGCAAAATGATAAACAAACATCTGCAGTATGCGGTAACTTTATATGCCTATGAAGAAATCACTGCCTTCTCATTGCTGACAAAATGCATAATGTTTTGTTGTGAAAGAGGTGAAAATGACTTTTGCTGGCATATGCTGTCCTCCTACACTGGTGAGTTTTGCAATAACAGATACTGATTGGTGCCTTTTGTAAAGAGGAAGAAAATGAAGGTATCCAGTACAAGATGAATCTTTGCATTTGTAGACTAAGGAGCTTGGGAACATATAAACAGCACAAACTGATCACATACTATTTATACTCTGTGGGAGGGCATTTTTTTTTGCATGCAAAGTAAAAGATTAAAGTGAGTGGTGAGGAGCTTACAGACATATAGAAGTGGGTAGCATGCCGCTTTTTTACTAGACTATTCTGAATACAGTTTAGTGGTAGTGTTATTCGTGAAACAACAAATGTTCAAAGCATAATTCTTCAAAACTTGGGTGTTGCCAAGAAGCAGAGCTTAAGAAAAGGAGGGTTACGCACTGATCAGTAGTCAGTTTTACACACAGATGCACTTACATTGAAGAAGTGTGCCTTTCCCTGGGTAAGTATTATCTAATTTGAAGGATCATACTTCATTTATGTAGCACTGTGTTATGCTGTATCCATTGCTATTGTTAATGGTTGGTTTTAGGGTGGAGCACAGATATTCTAATTTTTCTGCAACTAGAGGCAGGATTGCAAACAGCTGAGCCACTGACTGTGTATCAGATATTTTTTAGGCATATTTGAGGGTCTGTAAACATTATCTGAAAACCATTCTACACAGGTTTATTAAAGGAGAGCTGCAGTGCTTCCCACTAATATGACTGCAATGGAGTGCATAAACATTTCACTTGCAGTTAATAAGTGAATGAAAGGTTTCTTTATGTCTGAAACACTAGCCAAAATGTCCATTACATTCAGTAAGCACATCAGAGCTTGCTTTCCAACGCGTTTGGGTACGATGTCATCACCAGAGTATTATGGATGAATTATGTTAAGTAATAACAAGACTTACAAGGCAGAGCAATACCTTTGGCTGCTCATTCTCCTCATATGGGTCCATTTACATGTTGTACCAGAGTATACATTACAGTAATTTAAGCAAGCAGTAATGCTCAACAGGGTGTGTGTTATTGTGGAAATTGGCCTCTACACCTCTGGAAGGACATTGTTTCCACAATAACACATAACCTGAAGGGCATTAATGTCCTTAGAGAATGGGCTGACTGCAAAATTTTTGTGTTTTACTTATTTATTTATTTTATTACTATACTATTGTTTTTATATAATTTCAACAGTGACAGTCATCTCAAGCCATTAGCCACCAGAGTTGCAATCTCAGGAAATATTAAAATAACACAGATTAATAGATTCGCACGGATACAGAAAAAAAGTACTTAACTAATCTCACTGTATCTTCTTGACTGATCTAAAGAATTGTAAAACACAAAAATTCCACCAGCAGACAAACCACACTAGTAGCCAGAAATCAAAACTAAGTGCAGGGAGAAGCACCAGTGTGGAAACACATCAGTCACAGTTCAAATTATCCACAGGTAAAATAGGCAGCAAACAGCAGGCAGCAGGTGAAATAAATCCAAGTATGGAAACACAGCAGTCACAATTTAAAATATCCAAAGGTAAAGTAGGCAACAAACAACAGGCAGCAGATAAAATAAATCCAAGTTTAATGCATATACAAACTTGTCAAGAGCTTTTGCTATGGAATCATAACTTCTTCAGACCCTAGTGAAACATCTTTACCAAACATTTATATAACACAGTTATAATACACAGACCAATCAAAAGCTAAAACTAATAAAACAATTAAATAGTTAGTTGGCTATTGATCTTGCTTCACATCTTTCTGTTTTATTTTCAATGTTACTCAACCTAGGATTTTCATATGTAATATCTAACACAGTAAAAGAAAATCTATGTGCATTACATCGCATCTGAACATGTTTAGCTAAGGCAATGACAGTGTTACCTTTATATATACAATACATATGGTCCCTAATATATTCATAAAACCGACAGTTGGTTTTGCCAACATAAAATGAGCTGCATTGCTCATAGTTGGCTAAATAAACAACATCCATAGTGTCACAGTTAGCCATAATATTTAAAAAATATTTCTTCCCTGTCTGTGGATGAAAAAACTTATTACCCTCTCTAACATACTTACAAAAATGACAAGTACCACACTTTTTGGTACCTTCTCCCCATTGTCCCTAAACCAACTTGTATGGGTAATACAACAACCTCTTTAAATTCTCCATATTCCTGTAGTAAAACATAGGAGATGTACCAACTAATGCTTCAACAGATGAATCAGAAGTTAGAATATGCCAATTATTTTTAATTCCATCAGTGACTTTATTTATGTCACTGGAAAAAGTCATGGGGACTCTTAAAACATTGTCCCTTTTAACCTGTCTATGTGGGTCCAGGGTGGGGGCTGTAAAATAGGGTCTCCCAACACCCTTCCTAAGCTAGTGGGTTCCACACATACCCTTAGCTATCTCAGTCCCCTTATAACCCCTAACTTCAGAATCACCCTTCAGGGACACAATCAATTCCTCAAAATCCTGGTCTTTAGAGGCCCTTAGCATTTCTCCCTTTATCACATTATCAAACACATGATTAGGACGCATACTGCTACGATGGATAAAACTCAGTTTGTCACAATCCTTTCTATAAAGGCTTCTAATAAGTCTATTACTACCAAGCTCCCCCTTCACCATAACATCCAAATAGGGTATCCCAGTATGGGAATTAGTGGCAGTGAATCACAAAAAGTCTGTAGTGGAATGAAGGTAGCAAACAAATACATCTAATTCCACTATGGTGCCAGTCCAAACCATAAAAAGGTCATCCACAAACCATCGTTAAAATTTTATTTGATGACCCCACCATCTTGAACTCACTAGAAACTTGCATTTTATACAGCCATAACAGCATTGGCATAGCTATGGGCACAAGGTGTGCCCATAGCTATGCCATGCCTCTGATGGTAATATCTATTGTTGAATGTAAAAATGTTATTCTCTAAAAACCATCTCAAGGGGAAATACAATGAAATCAATCTGCCTAGCATCCAAGTCACTTCTCATTTCAATAAAATCCTTAACCATTAAAATATCCTGCTGGTTAGGTATCACTGTGAACAGTTATACAACATCAAGTGTTACCAAAAGGTTGCTAGATGGAAACACATCATCCTTGGAAAACTCATACAAATCAAAAAGAAATTGCTGTGTATGTTTTAACACAAAGACATGTGTCCAACATTGGTCTCAGCTTTTTCTCTAGATAAATGTATATAGGTTTAGTAAGCCCCCCCAGGAACTATAGGTCTAAATGGAGGGTGGCTTATATTCTTATGAATCTTGGGAAAATCCTGAAATAAGGGAACAAGAGGTAAATCAACTTTTACGTACCTGTATAAATCATCAGAAATAGCTCCTTCTAACTTGGCATTATGGAGCAAACTGTGAAGACAACTAATAAAACCAAATAACTCAACCTTAGAAATACATCTATAAGTTTCACTATAGAATAACATGACATTCAAGCTATTATAATAAAATCCATGGTTCATAACAGCCACCATGTCTCCCTTGCCAGCAGATTTCATCACAATACTTCATTCATTCTTAAGAGAGTTCATTCTTAAGAAAGTGTAAAACATGGCATTCTTCTGGTAAGAAATTAATAAACATGCGACCAATTTTACCGTTCTTTAACACATTATAAATATCAGATACACACATTCTCAAAAACGCTTCTAAAGTAGAATTATTAACAGAAACAAATGTACTAGGTTCACAAATTAAAACATTACTATTAGTACCAGTCTGTCTAAACTGTAACTTCAACATAATGTTTCATGCAAACAGTTTCAAATCAAAAATAACATCCGCCACATCACAACCTTGTGATGGAATGAAAGATAAACCTTTGCTCAAAATGGACACTTCTGTCTCAGACAGTACCTTTGTAGATATATTTTGTATCAACATTCATCTCTCATGAGCCACATTCTTTTCAAACTGTTGTTCTACTTTCCTTCATGTCTCTTCTTCCACTTCTCCCTTCCTCAATTGCATGAGCGGTTGCCCCACCCATGTGCTTTGATGGGCTGTGGCAGAGTCAGAAAACCCTACCACATCAAAGCAATGGCAGTTTTCCTTCTAACCACTGGTTGCTCAACAGTACTATTTGTAGCTGGAGTCATCCCTCTTTGGTTAGTATTCGCCTGGTTACCAGCATACCTCTCAACCTGCCTAGTACCTACCTATGAACCTATAAACCTATGAACATCAAAAATCTGGACAAGGCCCAGGAAAAATAGGTACAAATCTGTACACTGATTAACATATAATTTGCATACATAAATATATAATGCCACCCATTCCAATGGAATTGTGGGGTACCAACTTTTAAATGCAAACTGAAGAACAGACAGCCAAAATATGGCACCAGAGTCCCCCTGCAGCCATTCCAATGTCCTATTACCTGGCTATCTCACCCCATTTACCATAAACACTAATGTGTGCATACTACTTTACTTCTACAATGATTATTTGGATTTTATTTTTACATTTTCCAGCACAATGCACAAACACTAATAGATGTCTGCTAAACAAAGCAATACTGTCTCACAATGAAAATAGACTAGGCATTAAAACTTTTCTGCCCTCGAAACTCACATTCATTGAAACAGCATTGAAACCCACACCACATCCAAAGAAAATGCATCTGGCCAGTGGTTGATCTTTGAACTGTTTTCAAATATTGGCCCCTTACACACAAAATAAGAAACATACATGTGCTCTTTTCTTTGACACACCTTTCTGTCTTTATTAAATTATACTCCTTGTATAATACAGCACACTTGTTAGATAGAGCGCATTTTAAATTTATTGTTTGAACATTTTTCCCGTAGACTCTACTGTAGGCAATGAAACAAAATGCATGAACCAATAATGACAAAACTGCCCAATTCAGAACATTTCCATCATAAAAGTCTACTTCTACACCCACACTATAAATAGAATGACAGTAATGTAAGAAATAGACATCTTGCAAAGCTTCTCGCACTTATTTTCAATTTCAGTTTTTTTTTTTGGGGGGGGTGGGGGACAAAAGGCCAAAAACCAAGGGCACATTTTAAACATTGCTTGTATAATTTTGGAAAGTTGCTAGAATAAAATGCTGTGTTACCACCATGCATTTCACTAGCAAGACCTGAACCCAGGACCCTGTGCACTACAGTCAGAGCAACATACCACTATGCTAAATCAGTGAACAAACACCAGTTCCTTCTGTGTCTTGGGCACTTGTACTCCAACCAGCAAATGCAGAAATTCCATGAATCACAGAATTTCTGCATTTGCTGGTTGGAGTACGAGTGCCCAAGACACAGAAGGAACTGGTGTTTGTTTACTTTGTTCGTTGGTAATATTACATCTTTGAATGGACTATGCCAAATCAGCAGTTTCCTGAAAGATAGGAAGACTGAAACTTAAATTGCTATCATTTATTGAATTTGGTTCTCACTTCTCACTATAGCTCTCAACCTCTTAGCACAAAAAACCTGGACAAAGCCAATAATGGGGGAATACATGTTCAGTTCTCACTTCTCCAGTAGGAATTACAGTTTTTGTCAAAGCATGTTTAGAATAGCCTCTCTAGGAAGCAAACTTCTCAGACGTAAGTCTGGCATGGAAAAGAGAATGATATAGGCAACATGAGCAACAATGAATCGACCAGTTAAAATTTGTAATGTTTATGGTTGCAACATAGGCTCACCACAGTTTTTCCATGAATGTTTCAGTTGTTTGGAAGCAAGGCAAGGACAGACATCACCAATCATTTTATCTGGTAATTTAAATTAATTCTGGATTCAGTGGAGATGGAACAATCCTTTGAAATGAAATCATGTGTGGGTTAAAAAAAGATCACTGACTAAATGAAGTAAGCAGGTTTAGTATACATGCTGACAATGCTGCACCAGCATGAAAGACAATTTTACTTTATATCCCCAAGTAGGCAAAGCTCACGAAGGCTACATTACTGACTCATTTCACACTACTACAAGTAGTGTGAAGTTTTGAGATACTTCCAACACCATTATCTGACCATCTGGCAGAAACATGTTAGTTGTCACCACTAAGCATGATAAACAGAACAAACATTACAAGATGGATGCCTTAATTCTGTAAGAATTAAACATTTGGGCAGGCATTAGGGAAAACACAGAAACTTTCACCCATAGTAATTTCCTTCATAGCTTTCCCATTAGAATGTGGTGAGATTCTTTCATGTTCAAATTTCGGAATTTGTGTAGATGGGCCAAAGCTCAAAACCTAGAGAAGAAAACAGATGTCTACATATTTCAGCTAGATTGAGAAGTACAATATGCATAGCAGGCTTGCAAAGTCCTTAAACATTAATAAACAAAGAAGTAAACAAGTGCCTAAAATAATTCTAACGATTTAACTAATAATGGGGATATTAAAGAAAAATGTGTCAGTTACTACCACAAATACTATGTAGACCTAATGTCACAGAGGGAGAACGTGACTAGCAAGTTATTATTTTTTGTTAACTACATTGCTCTTCCAGTCATGTAAGTACGTGGTAATAAATCAGCATAGCACTTTACATCTGAATAAATTTATACAACCTCGTTAAACACTTCTGTATGTAAAGTTCCTGGTCTGAATTACGCTAATAGTGACATTTACAAAGTGATACAAGCTCCTTTGATTTCCCTGCTAACATTGCTGTTTAGAGCTTTTCAAGTAGAATGGATAACAAAAATGTCTTTATCATCAGTAATTATAGTTCTGCCCAACTTTGATAAAGATCATTCTGAAATACAGACTTATTCTTTTCTCACATTAGAGAAACTGTGTGCCAAGGTCAGAGCAGACAGACTCAAAAATACCTTGCTTTCCCTTATTCTACACCCCAGGCAATTTCTGTTACTGGCCACTTCAGTGTGGCTCACTTACACATCTTGTGTGTGTGCGTGCAGTGTTTGTGTGCTGCACGCACCACGTGTGCATGCACACACATACACAAACACACACACACATGCACACATACATAAACTCAGTTATACATGGCACACATGTTTAGGTGCAAAGTCTCCTAAAAAAATATATTGTTTTTTTCAGGGTGGGGATCCTAGAACACCTTACAAAATCCCATGTGGAAAATGTAGGATGTGCATAATGTGAAAATGTGTCTCCCTGCCAAGAAACTAGATATGGTGCGGCATCAGTATTAATTGGTACACCACTCAACCTCCTGTTTGGTGAAGTAATTATCAGACTGTATTTAGCTGAATACATTTGACACAAGAGTGCAATCTGCTGAAATATGCTCAGCTCCATTGTGTAAATATGGCAGCATATATTCAAGTATTTTTTCAGGATTTGCTAAATCTTATTTTGCAAAATGCCATGGCTTGAATCACAATGTTCAAGAATTTAAGTAGAATTTATAGTCTGCACTTCTTTTATGTTAGACAGTCTTAATTTATACATGGTTGAGTTTTCTTACTTGAAATTGCAGGCCCGTGGCTGCAGTCCATTCCCCGGACATAATCCATTCAGTGCCGTTCCTTCCCAGCTGCTCGCATTTGTAATCCATTCAGTGCCATTTGTTCTCGCATTTGTAATCCATTAATCCATTCAGTACCGACATGCCATTCATTCTCGTATTTCCAGAGTGATGTTCCCGCTCGCATTTGAGCAGCTAAGCCAGCCAGAAATGTGTGCATGACATGAGCTCCTTGAGCTCAATTCCAACAGGCCAGTAGCCCTGATGGAGCTGACATCATCGTGCACGTGATGACATCAGCTCCGTCAACGAGAAAATTAAAAAACAAAGAAAAAAATTGGAAATGAAGGGGTGCTCATTGAGAATCATGGCACCCCTTCATTTGAACCCCAAAACTCGGTAAAAAACAAGTAATTCAGTATGGTTGGGAGGCCTGGTTTCCGGTCTCATTGAAGGGAGTGGCATATACAGAGTTGTCATTCAACACAGTAATTAATTTAGGAGAGTTACTTGGTGCGTTTTTAGATAAGGCCATGTCATCACAGCCTTCAAATGCATCAGAGGATATTGCTGCTTTCAATTTCTCATTTGTCACAGTTCTTGGCCTGGAAAAAACATGATCAGCATGAAAACCACTTAAATCATGATTAAGTTTCTTCCTCTTCCTGCTAATCAACTTCTTTTCATAAGCACTCGCATTATCTGAAATCTCATTAATGGCCAGATCAACCACATTTGGTGACATTAGTGTATAAAGTTCCCTTTCTTATCGTTGGATATCAGCACAAAGTTCAGTTTCTTTAGGTAGAAAAAGTCTATTAGCAATGGAAAGTAGTGAAAACTAGTCTCCAAATTAATTTTCTGCCAAGATGCTAATAATTCAGGGTAGTGAGTGCCATGTGAGGGCCTATTAAGAACCCTGAGGTCACTTGGTATAACTTTAAACTGTATACAAGCTTCAAAATGCAGTCTCTGGTGTTGTATATGCATTAAACTTGGATTTATTTTACCTGCTGCCTGTTGTTTGCTGCCTACTTTACCTTTGGATATTTTAAATTGTGACTGCTGTGTTTCCATACTTGGATTTATTTCATCTGCTGCCTGCTGTATGCTGCCTATTTTACCTGTGGATACTTTGAACTGTGACTGCTGCGGTTCCACACTGGTGCTTCTCTCTGCACTTAGTTTTGATCTAAATAATTGCTATTTCCAGGTCACTTATAGGGCAAAACAAGATGAAGTAGGTGAGAGGTCCTCCTCTGTCAGGTCCAAAAACAGACTGCAATGAGACTTCAGTCTCATCTAGTATTAAGCATAATTTTTGTCCTAGATTACAGAATGACATCCCATACTTCTGGTCATCTGACATCTGGTTCCCATGCTACCCCAATTGCCAGATACTGCCAGGATTTAGCACATATGTGTCAATAATACACCTACATAGAGTTTTGCTCAGATATGTTGCAGCTTCTGGAAGTAGTAAAACAATTTCAAACCTCCATCCTTCCAGAGTAGCAACTAGTTCACCTCAATGTCAATATAGAAACTTCCTGGTACAGCCTTTTTGTCTCTGTCTGCACTGAGAACTGCAAGATACAATGTTTATGACCTAAGCCAGGTAATTTAATTTCAAACTATTTTCAAAGTTAGATGGATTTATATTAACCTCTTCTCTTCCAGTATCCTCTGTTAAAACATAAACATTTCAACAATTACAATAATACATGTATATTTCTTTTTCTGTACAGCGAGGTACACTATTGGTGCATTTGTACACAAGCAGCTTTACAAATACAATTTTGAACACAAGCATCTGTACAAATTAGCTTGATATACAAATGACATATAATTCTTTACAACATTCTAGCTAGCTGTGCTGGCGTTTGTTACACATCCACTGCTCTATTTCTACTGGCATAGCTGGCAATACCTCACAAAGTCACACAACCATCTGGAAATAGTCTGTTTTGATATTTTGTCCCTACTTTGTACCTTCACAAAAATTGAACTGATGTGAAGATCTAAAAGATGTGGTGCCTCAATATAGAACATGAGCTGTCTGTAGATATCCAAGGTATGGAGTATCTCTCATTTTAAAGTTTAGGAAAGAAAATGGAGAGATGGATAGTTTGGCTTAAAGAAAACTTGGCTACTGCTTTAGGCATAAAATAAGGATTATTTCTCAAAGAAACCCTATCCCTGTGGAAAATGAGGTGGGGTTGACTCACCAAAAAGCTTGCAACTCAGTTACCCTTCTTGCAGAAGTCAGGGCAATTAGAAAAACTGTTTTTCATGTTAAGAACCTAAAGTCAGGCAGATTAGTTGGTTCATATAGAGCACATGTTATCTTCTCTACCACAAAGTGAAGATCCCAAGGAGTGGCCACAAGTTTTCTTGGAGGCCTCTTATGCAAAGCCCCTTTGAAGAACATTTTGACATAAGACTGCATTGAAAAAAGAGGATCCATGGGCAGACATGCTGAAATGGCAGATAAATGAACCTTGATAGAGGAATAAGAAAAAAAATAGGGTAGTAACTCACACAAATATTGTAAAACCACAGAACAACTAGCTCTGAATGGGTGCTGGTTATGTTGTTGGCACCAACTAGAAAACCTTTTCTATTTGCTAATATATGATTTTCTAGCAGTAGGCTTTCTTGCCTCTGGGCGGCCATAGTGGTGTAGTGGTTAGCATTGCCACCTCACAGCAAGAGGTTCTCCAGTTCAATTCTTGACTGGTGTGCCTTCTTTGTGGAATCTGCATGTCCTCCCTGTGGTCACATGGGTTTCCTCTGGGTACTGTGGTTTCCTCCCACATCTCAAAGACATGAAGTAGGTGGATTGGACACTCTAAAATTGGCCCTAGGTGTGAGTGTGTACGTGTGTGTGCCTTCTGTGGAAGGTTGGGCGCTGGGCTGGCAACTCAGCACTGTCAAACTCCACTGCCAATTATGAGTGGACAGATGATCCACTGTGGTGATCCCTAACTGGGAAAAGCCAAAAGAAGAAGAAGAGGTTTTCTTGCCTCCATTAGTGCATGCTGCTCATCCTCTGAAAACTGGTGCCTAAACATAATTAAGACCCTATTATCCAGGCAGTCAATTGAGGATGATTGATGTTGGGATGTATAGAACACCCCTGTTCTTGTGTGAGCAGAGTCCCTTGGCCATTTTCAAAAGTAAGGAGAACTATGGAGGGATTCCTACTGAATCTTTAGAAATGCCCTGGATATTATTGGAAAGAGTGGATACCATACAGGAATATTCATGTACAAGGAAAAGGTATCTGGCTTCCAGGCCTTCTTGCATGCAGCCCTGGGACAAAATCTTGCTGATTGATTGGTCAGAAAGAAGGCAATGAGGTCTACTTAAAGAATTGTCTTCAGATGGATTAAAGACTCCTGATTGAGTTTCCATTCATGAGGGTCTGCTCTGGTTTTGCTCAACGTGTCTGCCGCACATTTTGCTCTGACAGAAAGTAGGATACCTGTAGAGTCAGACTGTGCTGAGAAGGTATATTCCAAGCTAATATGGCTAGTCTGCAGAGGGAATACAACCTGGCTCCCCCCTTGATTGTTGATGTACCATGTGACTGTGGTACTGTCTGTAAAAACTTGAAGAGGTCTCTGGGACCAAAGATGGTCCAGAGAGTTGAATGCCTTGATCAGGACAAGCATCACTTTGATATTTATGAGCTTGCATCTGTCCTTGATGTCCCACATCCCCTACTCTTTTATCCCTCTTGAAACTGCTTCCCAAGCAATGTCCAAAGTGACTGTGGTGACTGGCTTATTTGGAGCAGGGAGGGTGAAGGAGTGGTCTTTAAGGATATCTTTTATCTCCACCAAAGGATTTCTCTTCTGACAAACCACAGAACTGGGATTTGAAAGAGAAAAGCTGTCAATGCTGATACCAAAGAGATTTCAGATACTGTTGTATCCATCTCATGTGGAGTATTGCTAGGGGTATCATGAGAATCATAGATGCCATGAAACCCAAAATTCTGAAGGTATGCCCTTCCAGTGACCAAAGTCTGAGTGGAAAACCTTAGTAATAGATCTAAATAAAGATCTGGTTTATCCTGTGGAAAAAAATAGCTTTGAATTGAGCTGTCTAGTTGACATCCCAGGAATGCATTCCAGTGTGAAGGAGTCAGGAAAGAACTTTGAATGATCTTTTGGACTCATAGCTTCTGTAAGAGATCTCTCACCCAAAGCAGAGACTCCTGACACTTTGAAAAATACTCTATAAAGATAAGCAAGTTGTTTAAATATGGAAAAATGTGGATACCTTGTATCCTACAAAGAGCTATAACTGAAGCTAGACACTTTGGGAACACTCTTGATACAGCGGATAGTTCAAAGGGTAAGACAGAGAACTGATAAGTGTGATCCAGACATACAAAACTTTAAGAAATGTCTGAAGTATGGACAAATAGGGATGTGATGATAAGAATCTTTTAACTCTAGTGTTACCAGGAAACTCAAAAGATAAAGAAGAGACAATAGGTTGTGAAGTAATTTCATTTTGAATTTGGGCACTATCACAAACGAGATTAGGAAAGAGAGAAAAAAAAATCCAGAACTGGTCTCCAAGCATTTTTTTTGTTTTCCATTAGGAACATCCTTAAATAAAAACCCTTCCCCACCTGGGAAGGGGGAAATAGTTCCATTAATCCTTGGGACAGCAAGTGATGAAAAACAGGTGGAAACAAGTGTCTGATCTAGAGAATGAGGAATGTCCCCATGGAAAGTAGGAATTTCCTCTCACTGCCATCTGTAAGCCTGATGAATGATTTTTCAGAATCCATTTGTCTAAAACAATCTTTTTCCAAGGATAAAAATTGATTCAGATTTTCTGAAAGAAAAAAAAAAGGTGTCATGGTCAGAGGACAGTCTCAAGGTCTCGTGAGCAGTCATTCAGACATGTTGAACTTTCCTTAGTATTGGGAGATCTGAGAATTCTTTTTGGAACTCCCTTGACATTTCTTCTTAAACGTATGTTTACTTGAATCTTCTTGTGAGTGTTTCTTTTTTCTTCTTCTTTTTTTTTGCCAGAAATGGATGGGGAGACAAAAATATCCCTTGAACGATTTGGGAAAGGAGGGATGAAACATATTAGAGATTACCTGGATCAGTTCTGCAGCAGAGGGGCTAAACACTAAACCTCTATCCTAGGGAGAATTTAAAATTTCATTTTTAACATCATCTGGGAGGTCCTGAGAATGCAGACATGCAAATTCAGTGTCCTTAGCTCTGGAAGAAATATTAACATAGTCATAAACACACACTGAAAATAATAAGTAGTGACCTGTGCAATAGAAGAAACTTAAGTTATTTAAAGCAGATGCTGCCTCACAAGAAGAAACTGCAAATAAAGGATTCTTCATATTTCCACAATATGTCAGAACAAACATTGACATATAAATCCACCAATTCAAAATTCTGAAAATCAAAGTTGCAGGACTATATGACCAAGTTTGTAGACTGTAAGTTGGATGTTGTAACTGACTCCCCAGATAATGTTAACAGACTGCAAGAGGGTCTCACTGCTACAAATAACTGGTGCCAAAGTCATGGTCTTAATTTAAATGCAAAAAATTGTATTATGTATTATCATACCACTCGGCAAAAACACGGCCCCTACTGATTACCGCATCAATGGAAACCTCCTAAGCACACAGTCTGTGGTAAGAAACATAGGTACTCAGGTTGACAACAATCTCACATTTGGCCATTATGTGGCGGCAGTGGTCAGAAAAGCCTTTTACTTGGTTCATCTCATAAATAAAGGGATTGCAACCAGGAAAAAAAGGAGGTTATTACCTCTCTGTACTCTTCCCTCATTAGGCCTGTAATTGAGTACAAAGCCCAGTTTGCTATGTACCTCTCCAAATACCTGCACCAACTGGAAAGGCCACAGAAATACCTCACAAAGAGAATCCATGGCCTTCAACACCTATACTATGCGGACAAGCTCAAATCACTATCACTCTACTCGGTATCATAAAGATTGCTCAGAGGTGATTTGTGTCTTGCCTGAAACACGATATCGGACCCTGCTCTACTAGAGATGCTCCATATCCATAAGTCTAACCCCTCATACATTACTCACTCACTAGGCCTAAATCTAATATGCAACTTCAACAAAACCTGCTGGAGAGACAGGTTTGTCTCCCAGAGGCTTCTCCATCTCTGGAATAGACTTCTCATACTCCCTGTTTTTGTTTTTGTTTTGGTGTTAATCTTGGTGGCTTTGAAACTGCCCACCCCTCTTGTAAATTTGCACTTGGCTACTCCTCCTGGGTTCTTCTCATTTGCTCACTCAAAAAAAAAAATGTTCTTCTTTTATCTGCTTTTACTGTATTTGTGTTTCTTCCTACTTTATTTTGCTTTTGCGTGATCTTAAAAGTACTCAATTGTATTTATTCCTGCTTGGTGTAACTCATTCTAAGCCTTTTAGTTTAAGCACTTGGGCTTCACACCAGTTGTTTTACATTAAAGCTTGTGGTCTGCACTGTAGTGGCAGAACAGGTAGCTTACATCCTTCTAAGTTGGGAACTGCTGATTGAGGGCTCAGTGTCTGTTATTCTAAAAGTGTATTACTTCTGGTTTAAGCAGTTGGGCTTCAGGCCAGTTATTTTACATTAAGAGGGTTCGTGGTCTGCACTCTTGTGGGAGGAGAGGCTGGACTCTGCCCTTCTGAGCTGGGAATTTCTGGTTAAAGGCTTATAGTGCCTGCATATTTGAACTGCTTCTTACTGAAATTGGTACATCTTGTTTGCTGTAGCATAGACTAGATCCAGGCCTGCTGAATCTAGCTTTGTTTGTATAACTTGAGCACTAATCCAGGCATTCTTTAAAGGATTCAATTGTATTTATTACTGCTTAGTAGTAACTTGATTAAAGTGTAGCTATCATTCTAAGTCTTTTGGATTAAGCACTTGGGCTTCAGACCAGTTGTTTTACATTAGGAAGGTTTGTGGCCTGCACTGTGGTGGCAGGACATGTAACTTACATCCTTCTAAGTTTGGAACTGCTGATTGAGGGCTCAATGTTTGTTATTCTAAAAGTGTATTAGTTCTGGTTTAAGCACTTGGGCTTCAGGCCAGTTATTTTACATTAAGAAGGTTCGTGGTCTGCACTCTTGTGGGAGGAGAGGCTGGACTCTGCCCTTCTGAGCTGGGAATTTCTGGTTAAAGGCTTATAGTGCCTGCATATTTGAACTGTTTCTTACTGAAATTGGTACACCTTGTTTGCTGTAGCATGGACTAGATCCAGGCCTGCTGAATCTAGCTTTGTTTGTATGCTTGTTGTTTGTTTGCTTGTTATTTCCCTGAAACACTAATTCCACCTAAAACACGGCTTTTCAGTGCTTCTGTGGATCTCTACTGATATCTGCATTGCTTACTGTACTTATTTCCTTGTTTCACTTGAAAAAAAAGTTAATGTTTGTCGTTTTTGCATTTAAGTTACCTGTAACACAGTCGCAGGCTACACACTCAAGTGTGCTAGCCTCCTCTGTGTATTTAAAGTAATTTAAGCTCTGCATTTCTGTTTCTAAAAATAAATAAATAAATAAATAAATAAATAAATAAAAAATGAAAAAAAACACAAAAAAATTCCTTGTTTTCCCACCTTTCTGAACTAGTCTAGTCCAGTTTTCAGGCTTTGCTGAATCCACGACTGAAGTAAAGGTTCCTGTGTTGCCCATATCATACTTGGATAGTTAGGTGGCTTCCTTGTTCACTGTGAGAGAGGGAACTCTGAGCAGCCTATCTGTCCCTGTAGGAGTGGTCCCAGCCCAGCAACTTGTAGCTCATTGGCCATTTTTGGCTAATTTCTATCCTTTTTGATCTCCCTGGTGTAAAAACCGCTTAGCGTGGTTTTGCGCTTGTATACAGCTCAGCAGGCTCCTCATGGTGCCCTGCAGGGTCCTACAAGCGGCCGAGAGACAAAAGAGAGACTTTGGATTTGATTAAGTATTGTTTTTGCTTGTTGTTTCTCTGAAACGCTAATTCCACCTAAAACGCGGATTTTCGGCGCTTATGTGGATCCCTACTGATACCTGCATTGCTTACTGTACTTCTTTCTTTGTTGCACTTGAAAAAAAGTTACTGTTTGTTGTTTTTACATTTAAGTTACCGGTAACACAGTCGCAGGCTACACACTCAAGTGCGCTAGCCTCCTCTGTGTATTTAAAGTAATTTAAGCTCTGCATTTCTGTTGTTTCTGAAAAAAAAAAAAACACAAAAAAATTCCTTGTTTTCCCACCTTTCTGAATTAGTCTAGTCTAGTTTTCAGGCTTTGCTGAATCCAGGGCTGTGGTAAAGGTTCCTGTGTTGCCCATATCTTACTTCGATATTTAGGTGGCTTCCTTGTTCACTGTGAGAGAGGGAACTTTGTAGCTCATTGGCCATTTTGGGCTAATTTCTATCCTTTTTGATCTCCCTGGTATAAAAATCGTTTAGTGCAGTTTTGCGCTTGTGTTCAGCTCAGCAAGCTCCTCATGGTGCCCTGCAGAGTTCTACAAGCTGCCGAGAGACAAAAGAGAGACTTTGGACTTGATTAAGTATTGTTTTTGCTTGTTGTTTCCCTGAAATGTTAATTCCACCTAAAACGTGGCTTTTCAGCACTTATGTGGATCCCTACTGATATCTGCATTGCTTACTGTACTT
This sequence comes from Protopterus annectens, assembly GCF_019279795.1. NCBI lineage: Eukaryota > Metazoa > Chordata > Ceratodontiformes > Protopteridae > Protopterus > Protopterus annectens. The sequence continues at coordinate 1,053,005,690 of NC_056730.1, forward strand.
ATTTCTTTGTTGCACTTGAAAAAAGTTGCTGTTTGTCATTTTTGCATTTAAGTTACCTGTAACACAGTCGCAGGCTACACACTCAAGTGCGCTAGCCTCCTCTGTGTATTTAAAGTAATTTAAACTCTGCATTTCTGTTGTTTCTGAAAAAAAACACAAAAAAATTACTTGTTTTCCCACCTTTCTGAACTAGTCTAGTCCAGTTTTCAGGCTTTGCTGCATCCAGGACTGTGGTGTTGCCCATATCATACTTGGATAATTAGGTGGCTTCCTTGTTCACTGTGAGAGAGGGAACTCTGAGCAGCCTATCTGTCCCTGTAGGAGTGGTCCCAGCCCAGCAACTTGTAGCTCATTGGCCATTTTGGGCTAATTTCTATCCTTTTTGATCTTCCTGGTATAAAAACCACTTAGTGCGGTTTTGCGCGGGTTTGCGCACCGCACAGTGCTGTTTAGCTGCGATTAAACTATTCCAGGCTCCACGAAGTCTGCACTTCAGTTTTTCCCTTGAAACTTGAAACACTTCAACCCAGCACTAGAAATAAGGCAATTTAAGACCGGCACTTACTAAAACTCACTAAAACAAGCACTAGCTTACAGCTTGCAATTCAGCCCTATACTCAGCAATACAGTCCCAACCATCTATCCAGGCATGCTCAACGCACAACTTTAGGTGTGCTCTCTGGTCCAGCTGGTGAATCTGGGCATCCTGAGGTAATGTTGCAATTGCCTCATGTACACAGACAACCCCCTCCTCCTCCCAACCAACACAAACATATGTGAGAGATGCAGCTACACAGTCAAACTGGAGGCTAAGCTCTCTCAACCCATGACTGGATCAAGCAGTCACAAGGAGAAGGGCAACACTAGCACCACATTACCAGACTCACATAGACCAGCCATAGCTGTACCAGAAAACAACTCTCAGAAATACGCAAAAACATACTCGGAGGCTCTAAATAAGAACCTGTCTAAACAACAGAGACCTCCTAAGCATATACCCAAGCAACCCCCACCCCACAACAGAAACCAGGTAACACATACATCACAACATCAGTGTGCCAAGCAAAAACAGTCCCTAAGGCTAAATAACACACCTAACACAATAGTAATAGGTGATTCTATCATCAGGCACACAGACGTCCCACTCACTAGACTGAACAAGGAGAAGGTTACTGTAAGCTGCCTGTCAGGTGCCAGAATCCACCACATAACACATGCACTCAGGTCACTCCACAACAAGTACAAATATGACTCTGTCATTCTACATGTTGGCATAAATGACCAGAGATGTACCTCCCTGGACTACATGAAAAGAGACATGGAGGAGCTCTCTGACCATGTAGCCCAGGCTGGTATGATTCTGACTCTGAGTAGCATCCTGCCCTCACTCAAAATGATGCCAGCATACGAAGAAAAAATGATCAGTTTCAACAATTGGTTAAACTACTGGTGTCATTCAAAGGGGATCCAGTACTTGTCAGCCTGGGACAACATGCTTGACAAGCCACGTTGCTTCGCCAGAGATGGCTACCACCTGTTGCCCCTGGGCTTTCAAATACTGGCCAAGACTCTTGCCGCCCCAATACTGCCTTTTTTAGGCAAGGCTCAAAAGACAAAGCCGCCTCCATAAACAACAATAATAAAGAAAAACTGAAGGTAATGCTGCTCAACGCCAGAAGTCTAATCCTCAAAATGCACGCACTCAAGGCTCTCCTTAGTATGGAAGAAATCGACGTATGTGCAGTGACAGAAACCTGGTTCAAGGCTCCAGAGAGCACCCCAGCACTACCAGGCTATAACTCCTACCATACCTTTAGTTCGCAAAACCAGGACCGGAACACAAAAAGAGGGGGTATGCCCATATTCATCAAGAACACCCACACCTCCAGGTTAGTAGCACAGCACGCGGAATCTGAGACCATCCAAGTGCAATTGACAGTGGGTAAATTGACGGTTCAATTTATAGCTTGCTACTGATCTCCCACCTTGTCTCAGGACCCTCAAGCAGCATTCCTGAGAACATTAGAAAGTATGAAGATTCTACCCAACACCATGCTACTGGGTGACTTCAACTATCCAAACATTGACTGGGAAAACTACTCAAGCTCAAATGACCTAGCCCAATGCTTCCTTGAGTTTATAAACTCAAATGCCCTTGAACAGCTGGTCACCACTCCCACAAGAGGTGACAACATACTGGACCTGGTCATCACCAACATGGGAAACCTATGTTCCACACCTCAGGTAAACTCGTCATTGGTAAGATCAGATCACAAACTAATCAGACTGGACAGTCACATCCCAACCCCCCCCCCCAGTCAAGGAAATCAAGGTAAAAAACTTCTCTAAAGCCAACTTCACACTCCTCAAGACCGAGGTGGGAAGTTTCAAAGCTCCCAATCAAATGGAAAATGATGACCCATCGGCAGAATCCTTTACAAGTACATTCTATGAACACCTTCAAGAATGCATGGACCGAGCCATCCCAAGTAAAACCAAGACCAACTCCTCAAAAAAGAGGAACCAGTCTGGTGGACCCTGGCCATAAATAAACTTTACAACAGAAGGAGGAAACTCCTGCAAGATAGAACAAAATCCCAAAATTAAGAAACCATCTCTGATTAACATCAGTAAAAAAACTGCGCTCCCTCATTAAATCATCCAAGGCCAACTTCGAAAGAAAAATAGACAATGACTCTAAGGATAACCACAAGGCCTTCTTTAACTATGTCAAGAGTCTAGGGGCAAACTCTCAGATATGCTCCGAGCTAGTGCATAATGGCCATAAATACACTGAACCAACCGACATTGCCAACATCCTGGCTGACAGGTTCAGTGCAAACTTCACCCCCCCCTCCACCAAAGGGGCTAGCACCCACCCCAGAAGAATGTGGTACTCCAGGTATCTCAGAAACACAAGTAAAGACAGCCCTTGCAAAGGCCAAAAACACAGCATCAATGGGACCAGATGCTATCCCAGGTTGGGTCTTACATGAGCTTCAAAATGAACTAACCCCCCCCCATCTCAAATCACTATTCAAACTCAGCCTCTCTACAGGCTATGCACCCAAAGAATGGTGTACAGCAACAGTCGTACAACTCCACAAAGGTGGTGCCACAACTGACCCTGGGAACTATTGCCCTATAAGCTTGAGTAGCTTGGTCTGCAAAGCCATGGAACGCATTATCATGGAGCTCATTAACAGGGACACTGGGAACCTCCAGGCACTGGACCCCACCCAGTTCGGCTTTGTTAAACTCAGATCTTGCCTCCTGAACTTGGTTGACTTCTTCAAAACAGTCACCAAGGCCATAGATGAAGAGAAGGTGGCCCACACAGCATATCTGGACCTCGCTAAGGCGTTGAACACCATCCCACACTCAGGAATCATAGACAAACTCACCAGCTTAAATATCAACCCCCATGTCACAAGATGGGTTGCCAATTGGCTCTCAGACAGAACCCACACGGTGAGAGTGGCAGGTGCCATGTCTGACTCTAAACCAGTCACAAGCAGAGTCCCACAGGGCTCAGTCCTGGGACCCCTCCTGTTCGGTATATATTTCTCCAAAGTACATGCAAAGGTGGAGGGACTGTGGCTAACCAAGTTCACAGATGACTGTAAATTGGGTGCAATAATTGACTCTCCAGCTGACACAGACATCCTGCAAAAGAGTCTCACAGAGACAAACACCTGGTGTCAAAGTCACGGCCTCAAGCTAAATGCCAAAAATTGCATAGTAATGCCATTTGGGAAAAACAAAGTGCCTACAAACTACCACATAGATGGGAATCCACTAAGTACAGAAGAAGTAATTAGGGACCTGGGTACCCAAGTAGATAGCATGCTCTCCTTTGATAACCACATAGCCAAAATGTTCAGGAAATCCTTCTATGTGGCACACCTGATCACAAAGGGTTTCTCATCCAGATCCAAGGAGGTGATTGTGCCCCTTTACTCCTAACTCATTAGGCCCATAATAGAGTACAATGTACAATGCCCTATTTGGAATGTACCTCACTAGACACCTGCAACAACTAGAAAGACCACAGAAGTACCTCACTAAGAGGATTAAGGGCTTTAAACAATTACTCTATGAAGCACGACTAAAAAAGCTCCAGCTCTTCTCAGTCGCTTACCATCTGCTCAGAGGTGACCTCTGCCTGACCTATAGGGCCATGTCAAACCCTGAACTAATGGACATGCTTTACCTCAAATAAACGAGATCCCTCAGAACCACTCGTTCTAGCGACTTGAACCTATGTACAACAATAAACAGGACAAGCTGGAGAGATAGATTCCTGTCCCAGCGACTCCCCTCACTCTGGAATAGAATCCCAATCCATATTCGGCAGAGCTCCTCTCTGACCCTCTTCAAGAGAAATCTTGATGAGTGGATGGGTAATCATAAGTTCTACCCTGGGATCACTTCAGGAGCCCTGTTGACAGAGGCCCAGGTTACTAATCTAATGGGGAGGTGAAAGCCATCACTCTGTGGCTAGGCTTATAAATGCCCATGGGCAGAACCTAGTACTTACCTATGAACCTATGAACCTATACTTGTCAGACAGTGTACCTCAATGACCCTCTTCAAGAGCAATCTTGATAAGTGGATGGGAAACCACAAATTTTCCCAGGGGTTCCACCTTTTGCCCTCATTGACAGGGGCAACGGGTGCTGACTGTGGTTTCTTTTTTGATGATAAACTCTTGGCTAGGCTTGTAAGGGTCCCAAGGCCACTAGCCTAGTAACCTTGTGTGATCATATGATCCTATGGTCCTACATATCAATAATTTTCCTATCCTTATCAGACAGAGTAGTACTGGAATTAACTAAGTGCTTCACAGCAGTGTAATCAACTAAAGCTATAGCTTCTAGACATACCTCTCAACTGTGTCCAGATTGTGGCCTCATATTTTTTTGGTCCATTTTTCATAAAATTGTGGTTTTCCGAGCAAATTAGTGGTAAATCATAAAGACTGATGTTAGAAAATAATGAGAGACATTTGAGTTTCAGACTTCATATCCTTCAGAAAAATATACTATACTATCAACTTTCTATGTTTGTAAGAGCAATATTTAAAAATTGTTCCTATTTTTGGGCCTTTGTCCCATTTTTATTTATGGCTTTGTCCAGATTTTTTGCTCTAAGAGTTGAGAGGTATGCTTCTGGGTCAGGGTTGTGAATGGTGTATAAAATGTTAAAAGACCGAGGAACTTCATACATCCTATCTGGCTTTTTATGGGGGGTAATTGGCTGACTATCATGAAAATTGCAGGCAGTAACAAACACATCTTCTAAATCAGTCATAACATGAGGAATGAGTGTAGGTTATACAAAATCCTTCTGTAACAGCTTTTAGTATTTTCTGAGGGACTGAAAAAATCTATGTTCTCCCACTGGAAACACTGGCGCATTCTAACAATAATTTCTAAGGAAACAAAGAGACCCCCCCCCACACACACACACACACACTGAGCTTGCCTCTGAGTCTGAATCAGAAATCTGAAGAAAAAGTCATGTATCTCTCCCTGTACCCTCCTGCTCAGATTTAGAATTGTGAATCTCTTCCATAAAAGAGGAATAAGTCTTTCTTTTACCATAAATTACTTTACTTTACAATTAAGCTCTGAGCCAGAACCAGGAAAATACTCCTATCCAAATAAGTTTGAGTAGGAGTACATACGTACTTGGCTTTCTGTTTCTTTTTGACAGAAAAAAAATGGGGCCAGCTGTGTTACTAATGGCAGCAGTTGCTTCCCCAGGGAAGGGCACATCATTCTGATATAACAGGGATACATTCCCTTTTCCATCTCCTAGCAGACACAATAGTGGTGCTCTCTTGCCCATTTAGAGGACCTCAACAGCGGCAGAGGATGTGGCTAACCTCCAGTCCATAGTGGCTGTAGGTGCTACACCAGAGGTTTCTGGGGTAAAAGATGAGTTGGTCTGAGGTACAACAAATGACCACAGCAGTCACTTACCTGTGAAAAGACAAATTGTTGGTCTGCTATGTCAGCAAAGGGTGTTTGCTTAATTTTCTTTGTTTGTGGCTGGAAGAAGGAGTGATTGTGGGACAAGTAGTCTGTTCCATGGACAAGCCAAAAATGATGTCTCTTTCCTAGGGAAGATGAGCAGCAGTTGCCTGTAAACACTATCAAGCCACAAACCTTACTTGTTTGACAGAAAAGAACAGTATAAAACACATTAAAACACTATGCCAGTCCCAACAAGTGAAAAATAAACACGATTTCTCCACATAAAAAAAAAAAATAGTTACTTTACACTACTTTTAAACTGGCAGGAAAAAATGAGTGTTCTGTTTAAAAGTATGTTACAGTGTCAAGGCAGTCTGTTAAAACAAAACACTCCTAGCCTTAAAGTAACTTTCCTGAAGAGGAAAGTAATAAAACATCAGCAAAATTAAGAAAATTGATTTTTTTCTTCATAGGGAACTTATCTGTGCCCAGCAAAGAAAAGCACAAGATGACCATCGATACTCAAACACCAGAGAGGGGTGTACTGTTCATCAGCAGTAAAGCTCTGAAGGCTTTGCACCCATACTTGTCTTTTAGTCAACTCAGCTTGAGGTGCTTGACAGTTTGGGCATGTGGAAGGTGCCCTGAAGCTTTGGAAGTTGGCCAGCTGTTATATCCTTAGCAAGATATAGCTAATATAGGTAAGGCTACTGCAGCATTGATCAATATGATGAACATTTTCAGAGTTTAAAATTCTCCTATGAAAACTAATTAACTTAGTGACACAATCTTTTATAGCTGAAGGGTGCATTTACAAATAAACCATCATCCATGACAAAGGATGAACAATCAGTAAAACGGATTTTGTTAGTCTGATTGTCAACATTCAAACTACCAGAATGAAGGAGAAATTTTTATACATGTGAAATGTTCCAAGACAACTTAACTACTATATCAGGAGAACACATTAATTCAAGAAGACTGATCAGCTACTTGTTCATAGGGGTCTATATTGCAACATCGAATGCTTAAAACAGCGAATGATGTTACATCAACACATTTTCAGCGAAAGCTGGAAATGTCGAATTCACAGAACAGCGATTTCTTTCCTAGGGAAAGAAATCACTGTTCCAATCCCTGCAAAAAAAAAAAAAAAAAAAAATTACACACTTCCAAACACATACACACATATCCAATCCTAATTATACCCCCCCAAAAAGCAGTAAACAACTAAATACACATATGCACATAACCCAGCCATACATTTAACGAAAAAAAACCCAGTAAAATTTTAAACCATATGCACTTACCTTAACCCGCACCCTAACCCTAAGGTCAGTAACTCTCGCACATTTACATAAACAGCTCCAAACACATACACACTTCCCTTAACCCTAATTCTACCCCCCCCCAAAACAAAAGTAAACAACTGAAAACACATACACACATAACTCAACCATACATCTAACACAAAATATAAAACAGTAAACACTTTCATACATATGCACTTACCTTAACCCGCACCCTAACCCTAAGGTCAGTAACTGTTGAACAATCATGCTCGGGAGCTATACTGGACAAGGGACCACACTACACTTCAGAACATGACAAAACAACAAAGTGGTCATGCGACTTCTTTCCCAGGGAAAGAATTCGCTGAACAGCCGCTTTGCTGTTTTGCCTGTTCTCTCTATGTGTCGACAAAAACGCATTTGACATAATGCGTTTTCATTGTAGTCATATGAACCCATTCATAGGTTCATAGGTAGGTACTAGGCTATTGGCCCTAGGGCCTATACAAGCCTAGCCAAAAAGGTGCCCTGGTTTTCGCTACCCAAGAAAATTATTTTCCTGTGCCCCTGTCAAGCAGAGCCACAGAAGTGATTCCCGGGGTGAATTTCCTATTACCCATCCAACCATCAAGATTTTTCTTGAAGAGTGCTAATAAGGAGCTCTGTTTGACATAGATAGGTAGTCTGTTCCAGAGTATGGGAAGTCTCTGGGACAGGAATCTATCTCTCCAGCATGTTCTCTTTATTGTGGTGACAAGGTTTAGGTCCCTACAGCATGTAGCTCAGAGGGATTGGGATTTCTTTAAGTGGAGCATGTCCAACAGCTTTGGGTTTGACATAGCTTTGTATGTTAGGTAGAGATCGCCTCTGAGTAGGCGATATGTGACGGAGTAAAGCTGGAGTTTTTTGAGATGGTCTCCATAAGGCATCTGTTTTTTAATTAAAAAAAAGGAAAACAGATGTCTGCCTATTAATGAACAGACATTGACTTGGTGACTGCTTTACTTGCATTGCTTTTGTTATGATAAATGCAAATAGTCCTCACATGGTAGTGTCAAATCCTACTCTAGTAGGGCAGCAGTATCATCAATATCCTATTTTAGTCATGATTCTAAACAAGATTGTTTAAGAGGCTGCCACATGGGTTGATGTTTATACTTTTTCTAAACACTAGAAGGTGGAGCCAAGGTCTAGTCAGGACTTTGGCATCACTATGTTGCAAGGCATATCCCTCCCCACAAAAAACAGTCTAATGCTTGCAAATCAGACTAAATGGTATGAGTTGTTGCTAGACTGACCCTCTTTGAAGAAAATAACTCAGCTGTGCAAGTAATTATGCAAATACCCACAACCACCATTAGCTAAAGCAGTAGGAAAAATAGCTCCCTCAACAATGTTAACTGCTAATAAGACACTACATCAAAAGAAGACAGGTACAGGGTAACACCATTAAAAGTAGTAACATTTGCTTGTCAAAAATAGAAATAAAATATATTGCTAGTTTTTACAGACAAAAAGTTTCAGATGACCTTCTTCAGACTCTTTTAAAACCTGTAGTTACAATTTACATTAAATAAACATTTAATACTTAAGTTAAGGAAAACCACACCATCACACCTCTCAACCTCTCAGTGCAAGAAATCTGAACAAAACCAGAAAGAATGGGTGGGCAAAGGCCCAAAATAGGGACCAAATTTAAATATTGCTCGTATAAACTTAGAAAGTTGTTAGAATAACAGGTTTTGCAATATTATGTATTTTCTGAAGGGTATAAAGTCTGAAACTCACGTCTGCCATTATTTAGTGACTTCAATCTTCAATGATGCCAGAAAACGACAACTTTTATGAGGAAAAGACCAATAAATATGAGGCAAAAATCTGGACAGTCTGCGAAAATCTGTACAGTTGACAGGTATGCACACCATTGTAAACTTTCCACCAACTGCTCACAGATTAAAAATCACACCAAAAGTATATGGTAGAACACAAATATAATAATTAAGTTAAGGTTCATAGGTGAGTACTAGGCTAATGGCCCTGCAGCCAACAGAAGCCTAGCCAAGAACATACCCAGTCATCCTGATGTTGGACGTTAGTTCCCTGTACTCCTATCGAGCAAGGCTGTTGAAATGATCCCCAGGGTGAATTTCCTGTTACCCATCCACTTATCAAGATTTTTCTTGAAGAGGACCAGTGAGGTGCTCTGCTTGACATGAATGAGGAGTTTATTCTAGAGTATGCATAGTCTCTGGGTTAGGAACCTGTCCCTCCAGCAGGTTTTGTTTATTGTTGTGATGAGGTTGAGGTCCTTGGATCATGTGGTGCGGAGAGACTGAGTCTCTTTCAGATGAAGCATGTCTAGTAACACTGGGTCTGACATGGATTTGTATGCCAAGCAGAGATTGCCTCTAAGTAGGTGATATAAGATGGAGTATAGCTGTAGTTTTTTGAGTATGTCTGTATAGAGCATCTGTTTGAGTCCTAGGATCCTCTTTGTGAGGAATTTCTGTGGCCTCTCCAGTTGTTGCAGGTGTCTAGTGAGGTACATGCCAAATGGGGCATTGTACTCTATAATGGGTCTAATGAGGGATGAGTAGAGAGGGATTATGGTCTCTTTCCTTCTGGATGAGAAACCCTTTGTAATGAGGTGTGCCACATAGAAGGACTTTCTAACTACAGTGGCCACATGGTTGTCAAAGGAGAGGTTGCTATCCACTTGTGTCCCTAGATCTCTTATCACACCTTGGGAGTTGAGAGGGCTCCTGTCGATGTGGTAGTTCATGGGCACCGAGTTTTTCCTGAAGGGGATGATGATGTACTATTTGGCATTGAGCTTAAGACCATGATTTTGGCATCAGTCGTTGGTGTCTGTGAGGCCTTTTTGTAAGATGTCAACATCAGCTTGAGAGTCAATAATGGCTCCCAGTTTGCAGTCATCTGCAAACTTGGTCAACCAGAGTCCTTTGGTGTTGGCCTGAACTTCAGAGAAGTATATACCAAACAGGATAGGACCCAGGACTGATCCTTGTGGGATGACACTTGTGACTGCCTGGTAGTTGGATTTGAAGTCCGCTACTTTCACTGTGTGGGTTCTGTCCATGAGCCAGTTGGCAATCCATCTTATGATGTAGGGGTTGATGCCTAGGTTGGTGAGTCTGTCAATGATACCTGAGTGGGGGATAGTGTCAAAGGCCTTGGCCAGATCGAGGTAGGCTGTATGGATTACCTTGCCTTCATCGACTGCTCTGGTGGCAGATTTCAAGAAGTCTATCAGGTTGAGCAGACATGATCTGCCCTTCACAAACCCAAACTGTGAAGGATCCAGGGTTTGAAGGTCCCCAATATCCCTGTTTATTTGGTCTATAATGATGTGCTCCATGGCCTTACAAATCAGGCTCATCAGGCTGATGGGACAGTAGTTTCCTGGGTCAGTAGTCACTCCCCCTTTGTGGAGAGGAATGACTGCAGTAATGTGCCATTTGGCGAGAACAAAGCCTGAAGTGAGGCTGTAGTTAAACAGGACACTCAGGTGAGGTGCCAGTTCCCTTTGTAATTCATGTAGCATGCAGCCAGGTATATTATCAGGTCCCATGGAAGCTGTATTTTTGGCTTTGGATAGTGCAGCTTCTACCTGAGCAGCTGTGATATTAGGGATTTGGCATTCCTTGGGTATTGGGATGGGCACTTTTGGGGGGGGGGGGTAAAGATTGCACAAAACCTGTCTGTCAGGATGTTGTCAATATCTGTTGGTTCAGTATAAGTGGTGTTGTTGTGCAGTAGCTCAGAGCACCCTTGTGTATTGTTCTGCAGGTTCTTGACATAACTAAAAAATGCCTTGTGGTTATCTTTAGCTTCTGTTGCAATTTTGTTTTCATAACTAGTTTTAGAGGCTTTGATTAGGGAGACTTACAAGGGAATTTTTCCAGTCTTGGGACTTTGCCCTTTTCTGCAACAGTGTTTTTCTTCTGTTGTAGAGTTTGTTAATGGCACAGGACCACCAGATTGGCTTCTTTTTTTTTGGAGTACATGATCTTGGTTCTGTTAGGTATGGCCTGATCCATGCACTTGTGTAAATACTCATACAGCGCTTTGGTGTATGATTCAGTGGCCATACATCCTTTCCCTGTTTGCATGGGTGACGTGAAGTTTGACACTTTGTTTTTAGAAGCATAAAATTGGCTTTGGAGAAGTTTTTCACTGTAGTTTCCTTCATGGGGGTTGAGGGTGGGATTTGGATGTTGACTGTGATTAACTTGTGGTCAGATCTGACCAGGGAGGAGTTGACACTGGTGTAGAGTAGCAGTCTCCCATGTTTGTGATGACCAAATCAAGAATGTTTCTACCTCTGGTGGGGGTGATAATGAGTTGGTACAGGGCATTGCAGTTAATGAATTCCAGAAATCGTTGAGCAAATGAGTTGGAACAGAAGTGGCTTCGGTCCACACCTCCTTTGGGGCTTTGGTCCAGGTTTGGGGGGGGTCAAAAGGTGTGATATGCTATGTAGCTTGGTAGCACTGTGTGCTCTCTGGAGCCTTAAAACCAGGTCTCTGTTACTGCACAGAGGTTGATGTTCTCCAGTTTTAGGAGTGACTCGAGGGAGTGCATTTTGAGGTTTAGGCTTCTAGCGTTTAGTTGTATTACCCTCAGGTTATGTTTGTTTGCAGTTATTATGGTGGTAATTTTGTCTTCAGGGCATTGTCTATAAAAGACACTATAGCAGTGGCAAGAACCTTTGCCAGTATTTGGAATCCCAGGGCTGACAGATGCAGGCCATCTCTGACAAAGCATTGAGGTCTGTTGATCGTGTCATCCCAGGCAGACAGATACTGGATCCCCTTTGAATGACACCAGAAACATAGCCAGTTGTTGAAGTCAATCATTTTCTTCTTGTACTGTGGTATCATTCTAGGCAACAGTAGTATGATACTCAGGGTTAGGGCTGCAAGATCTGAGAGCTCCTCTATGTCTCTATTCATGTAGTCCAGGGAGGTACGTCTTAGGTCATTCACGTCAACATGGACAATGACTGAGTCATACTTGTGCTTGATGTGGAGAGTCCCAAGTGCATGCGTTATGTGGCGGATCCTGGCACCCAGTAGGCAGCTGACCATAACCTTCTCCTTATTTAACCTAGTGAATGGGATGTCAATGTGCCTTACTATAGAATCACAAATGATTAGTGTATCGGGTAGACTGTTTTGCCGTAGAGGGCCATCCTATATTAATCACTTTATTCCTAAATGGAATCAACCAAGGACTTCTTCAGAAATAAACAGTTACATATCTTGGTTAATTAGCATATAACTCCCCCTCCCCACACTGGCCTGCCTCACTAGCATTCAGTATGGCTGTGGGGCCAGCCCTATGCCATCCTACACATCTTCATGCCAGACCACCATGCAGCACTGTGTTGGGGGGAGGTTGCTGAATTGCAAAAAATACTACAATGTATACATGGTAGAGAACATATCAAGGTACCTTCAAGAATCCCCCATAATGGCATTACATTTTGCTATGGCTTGAGACAGAGTACAGTATGCAGTACTTGGTCTTGAGAGGTCTTAATGTCTCTGCAATAAAACAGTGCAAGAAACTTCTCTGTGTGGAAGATTTTCTGTCCATATATTTCTAGTTAATCACTGTATATAAATCAGATCAGACAATAGTAGTAGTAGCGACGTAACTCGTCAAGTCAAAAGTAATAATAGAAAATATATAATTCTACAGCATTACTAAGTATTCAGCCCAAAATACTTAATAAAGGATTTTCGACTGGAAACAGACTGCCTGCCTTGCTTGGATTACTTTCGAATACTTAGTAATGCTGCAGAATTATATATTTTCTATTATTACTTTTTGACTTGACGAGTTTACGTTTGCTACTTCTACTACTATTGTCTGATCTGATTAATATACAGTGATTAACTAGAAATATATGGACTGAAAATCTTCCACACAGAGAAGTTTCTTACACTGTTTTGTTTTTAGACCCACTACACTTTAGTGGGTTGTTTTGAGACTTTGGGGATACCATGGAGATTACTTGTTTAATGTCTCTGCAATACATGGAGCATACTAATTTTTGCTCTGAAATCAGTAGAATAATAAAGGGCCTTACTATAAGAAGCTCATTATAGTAACTTAGTGAAACTCACTGTTATAACAAACCTTGAACTACTGCACATATTGCAGTTACCATGGAGCTACACAGGAAGTCAACTAGCAGCATTAAGAGCTGCAATGCACCTACTTTTATACCACTACATATACAGCACACATTGCTGATCAGAAAACAGGTTTACAGGCTGTTAGACTATTCATGTGCTAACATTTTTTTTTTAAATAATGATATCAGGATAGCTGAAACTTCCTATTATTGCAAAAAATTATGTTTGGGCTTATGTTCATGAAAATTTGTTCTCAAAACTGATTCAAAAAATGTACTACTCAGGCTTCACTGTCAAGGTACATTTTTTGAATATATTTCTTAAACACAAAAAAAAAAACTTTTTTATGAGTTGACGTGACATGTAATCCTCTGTATTATTAAACAGACTTCCAGCTGGCTAAACTCTAGGCTGTTTTAAGTTGTCATTGGTGAATATAATTCTAAACCATATGCAATTAAAGTAGTATCCAACATTTTTCATTTTGCACCCCATTTTATTAAATTCAGTTTTAGTGATATTACTTCTAAAGCTCCAGTTTATACTGCAAAACTGTAGATGATTACAAGACGGGTTCTATGGTTTATACTTTCACTAATGTTTCTGCACTTTAGCACTTTATGTCTAATTTTTAAAACTTGAGAGAACATGGTAAAAATATACTCTGAATGGTTGTGGGACAATGCATTTTAGTACTAGTGCTTTAAATATTATTTTTGCCTTCGACTTTCCAATTTAAGTTATGTTACAACTAATTCATATCGATCAATAGGCAACTCTTTCATCGAGTGCTGATTGAGCAAAAAGAAAAACTCTGAAACAACTTTCACTGAACCTCAGAGGTATATTTTTTTCATAGGATCATAGCAGGTTACGAGGCTAATGGCCCTGGGGCTCTTCCAAGCCTAGCAAAGGGTTTATCCCCCATCCACTCATCAAGGCTGCACTTGAAGAGAGTAAGTGAGGTACTCTGTTTCACGTGTATGGGATGTCTATTCCAGAAATGGGGCAGCATCTGGGAGACAAACCTGTATCTCCAGCACGTTTTATTGCTGTTGCATATTAGATTCAGGCCTTTTGAGCAGGTAGTGCATGAGGAGTTATACTTAAGGATATGGAGCATCTCTAGTAGGGCAGGCTCTGAGATTGCCTTGTAGGCGAGACACAGATCACACTTGAGCAATCTGTATGATACAGAGTAGAGTGATAGTGATTTGAGCCTGTCTGCATAGGACAGGTGTTGGAGGCTATGGATTCTCTTTGTGAGGTATTTCAGAGGCTTTCCATTTGGTGCAGATGTTTGGAGAGGTACATCCCAAATGGGGCATTATACTTAATTATTGTTCTAATGAGGAAGGCATATAGACAGGTAATAACCTCCTTTTTTTCTGGATGCAATCCCTTTACTTATCAGATGAACCAAATAAAAGGCTTTTCTGAGCACTGCCACTACATGATGGCCAAATGTGAAGTTTTTGTCAACCTGAGTGCCCAGGTCTCTCAGCACAGCTTGTGTGCTTAGGGGGTTACTATTGATGTGATAGTCAAAAGTGGTCATGTTTTTGCTGAATGATATGATGGTATATTTTTTTGCTTTTAGCTTGAGGCCATGACTTTGGCACTGGTCATTAGTTGCTGTGAGACCCTCTTGCAGTACGTTAACATCATTTGTGGGAGTCAGTAACAGCACACAACCTACAGTCTTCTGCAAACTTGGTCAGCCACAGGCCCTTTGTCTTTGCCTGAACCTCTGAGAAATAGATGCCAAATGGTAGGGGTCCCAGGACAGATCCCTGGTGAACTCCACTAGTGACAGGTCTGCTATCGGAGGTGGATGTGCCTATTTTGACTTTGAGTGTCCTGTCAGTGAGCCAGTTGGCCACCCATCTGATGAGACAGGGATTTATGCCAAGTTGTGTTAGCTTTTCAATGATGCCTGAGTGGGGGTGTGTGTCAAAGGCCTTGGCCAAGTCATGGTAAGCTGTATGTACTGACTTTCCCTCATCCAGAACCTTGGTGGCAGTCTCAAAGAAGTCAACCAGGTTCAAAAGGCAAGATCTGCCCTTGACGAATCCGAACTGGATGGGGTCAAGTGCTTGGAGTTTGCCTATGTCATTTATGAGATCCATAATAATGCTCTCCATGGCTTTACAGATCAGACTTGTCAAGCTAATGGGGTGATAGTTTCCAGGGTCAGTAGTGGCACCACCTTTGTGCAAGGGGATGACAATGGCATTTCTCCACTCTGCTGGAATGAAGCCAGTACTTAAGTGGTGGTTGAATAGGGTAATCAATGGAGAAGCCTGTTCTTGCAGAAGATGGTGTAGAATACATCCTGGGATACTATCAGGTTCCATGGAAGCTGTGTTCTTGCCTTGGATAGGACCTGTAACACTTGATATTTGGAGATTTGAGGTGCAGAACAAGTATCAGGGATGTTGAAAGGGCCTTTGTGGGGGGACAGGGGGGTGAGGTTTGTGCTGAACCTATCTGCTAACAGGTTGGCTAAGTCAACAAGATCAGTGTAAGTGATACTGTTAAGTACTAATTCGGAACAAACCTGGGCTTTGTCATGGAGGTTCCTGATGTAACTGTAGTTTTGATTCATAATTTGTCTTAAAGGTTTTCACTAGTGATCTAATTTGCTTGTTGAGGCTAAGGAGGGAGTTTTTCCAATTTGGAATTTGTTCCCTTTTACCCTTGGACAACAGTTTCTTCCTTTTGTTGTAAAAAGCCTGTTGATAGAAGATGTCCACTAAACAGGTTTGTTTTTCCTTGAGGAGCAGGTTTTAGTTCTATTGGGTATGGCTGAGTCCATGCAGTTGTACAGATGCTTGTATACTGCATTGGCATACTGTTCAGCATAGTTGTCTGCATCTTCTGAGGGGGGTAGTGGTGTGAAGCAAAAGATACCCTCCCTTAGAAGGGTGTAGTCAGCTTTTGGGAAGTTTTTAGCTTGTTTATGGCTGGGGGGAGGGAGGTTGGGTGGGAGAGAAACTTCAAAAGAGACAGTCCGATGATCTGATCTCACCAGGGAAGAACATACTATGGGAGTGGTGCATCGGCCACCCATGTTGATATTAACCAAGTCCAGAATGTTATCTCCCCTTGTGGGGGATGAGATGAGCTGGTCTGGTACATTAGAATTGATGAAGTCGAGGAATCATTGAGAGAGTGCATTAGTGCAAGAATAGTTCACCCAGTCTGCAGTGAAGTAGTTGAAGTCACCAAGGATCAGGGTGTTAGGGGGTGCATTGATGGAGTCAAGGAGATACAGGAAATAGGAGTGGGTGTCCTGAGTCATGGATGGAGATATATAGCTAGCTATAACATGGATGGGTGTCTTGTCAACTGTCAGTTGTACCTGGAGTAGTTCCAGTGCATCATGCTGGCAAACCACTCTGGAGGTGTGCCTGTCCTTAATGAAGATAGAGACACCGCCACCCTTAGTCTTCCCAACTTCATTTTGGGGTCAGAATGTGTGGAATGAGATAAAGCCTGGTAAGGCAGTGGTGCTCTCTGCAGTCCTGAACCAAGTTTCCGTGACTGCACAGACATCAGAATCTTCCAGTGCAAGGTGGGCCTCCAGCGAGTCCATTTTCAGGTTAACGCTCCTAGCGTTAAGCAGCATGACCTTCAATTTACTTTTTGACAGATCTTTTAAGTTGGGAGGTTTGTCTTTGGGACATTGCCTAAAAAAGGCACAATGGGTATGGTGAGAGCCTTGGCCAGGATCTGTAAACCCATTGTTGACAGGTGAAGGCCATCTCTGGGAAAGCATCGAGGCCTGTCGACCATGTCATCCCAGGCAGACAGATACTGGATCCTCTTGGACTGACACCAGAAACTAAGCCAACTGTTGAAGTCAATCATTTTTGTTGGTATTGTGGTATCATTCTTGGTGAAGGTAGGATGCTGCTTAGGGCTAGGGTCATACCTGCCTGGAACACATACTCTGAGAGTTCAATCATGTCTCTCTTCATATAATCGAGGAAGGTATGTGTCAAGCCATTCACATCAACATGTACAAAGACAGAGTCATACTTGTACTTGTTGTGCAGAGGCTTAAGTGCTTGCATGATGTGGTGGATTCTGGCATCAGACAGACAACTGACCATGACCTTCTCCTTGTCGAGCCTGGTGAGGGGGACATTGGTGTATCTCACAATTGAGTCACCAAAGGCTAGTGTGTTTGGTTTATTGTTATGTCTTGTGGGCTGCGATGGTTTATTGTTTTGCCTTATGGCTGTGTTTTTCAGACACTGATTTGTTGTCTGCTGTGTTTGATGTGTCTGTTGTTGTGTGTGGAATGTTTATGAGTGTATTTTGGAGGTCTCTGCTGTTTAGGTAAGTTTTTATTGAGGACCTTTGCATAGGTGTGTGTGTGTGTTGTGTTTGGCTGTGTGATGTGATTGGTGTGGTGCTTGTGCTGGCAATCTCCACTTTATCAGGATTACTGACTGTGGCATGAGAGAACATGGACTCCAGATTACTGATGTGCATGCATTTCTCACAGGTGGAAGAATTATATGCTAGCTGAAGAGGGTTGTCAGTAAACATGAGGCAGTTGCTACACTGTCTCAGTATACCCATGTCAACCAGGTTGCCAGGAGAAAGTATTGGGAATTGTCCAGACATAGTGTTCTGAATGCTTGGGTGGAGTTTTGGAGAGAGGGCTCTGATAAGGGTTTGTCCAAAACAGTGTAGACCACAAGAACCTTCTTAAATGTAAAGTAACTGGCCTGAAACACAAATGCTAAGACCAAAGCTAAGCATGCTTAGAATAACAGATAAATTTAATTAGGCTAATAACAAGCAGTAATAAATGCAACAGAATAAAAGCACTTGAACACTTAAGAGCACACAGCAAAAATAAGGTAATAAAGTATGAAGAACACAATTACAGAAAAAGCAGCTGAATAAAGTGTATTTTTTTTAGGGTGGAGAGGGAGGAAACAGAAGACAGTTCAACATTAGGGAACTAAGGGGGTTGGCCATCCCAAATGCTCTCTCTCTACTTAGTACACTGAGCTGATAAGCTAGGATAGGGAAGAGTGTTCAAAATCAGAGAAGTAAGGGGGTAGTCCTGCCCAAACGATCTCACTGCACTACATTGAGTGATCAAATGAGATTGGACTGGGAGCAGTGACCAAAATCAGATATACAGCAGGGGCAGGCAATTTCAAAGCCACCAACTTTAAGACTACAGCCATACTTGAGCAGGAAAAACAAACAGTGCAGACAACAGGACAGAGACAGTAAAGCAAATATATAAATAATAAAGCAAATATATAAATACAGCACAGTGTAAATAGAGTTGCAAAAAAAAAGTATACTTATCAGTTTGGAATGTCAGATGGTAGGTAATAGCATCTAACTCAGCCAGGAGAATTTAGCTAAATCAGCTCTGCATAAATTCACAGAAGTTCATAGGTTCATAGGCGTGTACTGTGCTAATGGCCCTGGAGCCTTTACAAGCCTGGCCCGTAGAAGTTCCCTGGTATCATGCCGCCTGACATTAGTTCCCAATGCCTCTATCAAGGAGAGCCACTGGAGTGATCCCCTGGGTGAACTTTCTATTTCCCATCCACTAATCAAGATTTTTCTTGAAGAGGGCCAGTGAGGTGCTCTGCTTGACAAGTATAGGAAGTCTGTTCCAGAGCATAGGCAGTCTCTGGGTTATGAACCTGTCCCTCTAGCATGTTCTGTTGAATGTGGTAATGAGGTTGAGGTCTCTGGAGGGTGTGGTGTGGAGGGACTGGGAATTTTTTAGATGCAGCATTTATAACAGAGCTGGGGTAGACATGGCTTTGTAAGTCAAGCAGAGATCACTTCTTAGTAGACGATATGAGACAGAGAATAGCTGAGGATTTTTGAGTCTGTCCATGTAGGACATGTATTTAAGACCTAGGATCCTTTTAATGAGGTACTTTTGTGGCCTTTCCAGCTGTTGCATGTGTCTAGTGAAGTACATGCGAAATGAGGCATTATACTCGATGACTGGCCTCATGAGGGAAGAGTAGAGAAAGATGATGACCTCTTTCTTCCTGGATGAGAAACCCTTGGTAATGAGATGTTCCACATAGAAGGACTTTCAGACCACAGTGGCAATGTTGTGATCAAAGGAGAGATTGCTGTCAACGTGTGTCCACAGATCTCTTATACTGCCTTCACTGTTCAGTGGGCTCCCATTGATGTGGTAATTAGTGGGAACTGAGTTTTTCTCAAAAGGGGATGATGACGCATTTTTTGGCATTAAGCTTAAGGCCATTGTTTCGACACCAGTCATTGGTCTCAGTGATGCCTTTCTGTAGGATGTCTACCTCACTTGAGTAGTTAATAATGGCTCCCAACTTGCAGTCATCTATGAACTTGGTAAGCTAGAGTCCCTCTGTGTTGGCCTGGACTTCTGAGAAGTAGATGACAAACAGGAGAGGACCCAGGACCGATCCCTGTGGGACTCCACTCGTGAATGGTCGGTAGTCTGACTTAGTGTCCGCTGCTTTCACAATATGGGTTCTATCTGTGAGCCATTTGTGACCCACCTAGTGATATAGGGGTTGATGCCTAGTTTGGTAAGTTTATCAATAATTCCTGAGTGGAGAATGGTATCAAAGGCCTTGGTCAGATTGAGATAGGCTGTATGAACTGCCTTGCCCTCATCCACAACTCTGGTGACTGATTCAAAGAAGTCAACCAGGTTGAGCAGGCATGATCTGACTTTCACAAAACCGAATTGCATGGGATCTAGAGTTTGGAGATTCCCTATATCCTTGTTAATTAGGTCTATGATGATGCCCTCCATAACCTTACATATCAGATTCATCAGGCTAATGGGGCGATAATTCCCAGGGTCTGTAGTCACTCCCCCTTCATAGAGAGGGATGACTGTAGCAGTGCACAATTTGGTAGGGACAAAGCCTGAGGTGAGGCTGTGATTGAACAGGGCACACAGATGTGGTGCCAGTTCACTTTGTAGTTCATGTAGAACACATCCAGGGATATTGTTGGGTCCCATGGAAGCTGTATTCTTGGCCTTGGACAATGCAGCTTTAACCTATGCTGCAGTAATCCTGGGTGCCTGGCATTCCTCCGGTATTCTGATTGGTCTTTTGGGGGGGTAAAGTTGGCACTGAATCTGTTGGCCAGTATGTTGGCAGTATCTATTGGCTCAGTATAGGAGGTACCATTGTGCAGTAACTCAGAGCAAACCTGGGTATTGCCATGGATATTCTTGATATAACTATAGAAGGCTTTGTCATTGTTTTAGTGTTTGCCGCAAATCTGCCTTCATAGAGAGGTTTGTACTGAAAGTGCAACACAGAAAATACACCTCAGGCAATGAATGACTAACACCTTAGATGGGCTGGCTCAACAACCCCCCACCTGAAACTAGCTTCTGAGCTACATTGAGAATCAAACAGCACAGACAACAAGACAGAGACAATAAAGCAAATATATAAATAATAAAGCAAATAGATAAATACAGCACAGTGCAAATCAAGTTGCAAAAAAGTATAATCACTTTGGAATATCACATGGTAGGTAATAACATCCAACTCAGCCAGGAGAATTTAGCTATATCATCTCTGCTCTAATTCACAGAAGTGGATGGGGCAAGTCCCTGCGCCTCCACTTAAGGGGACTGCATGTTCACCCCCCCCCAACATATTTATATATTTACTCTGTGGCTGGACAACAGTGGAAAGAAAACTACACTGCTATTGAAAAGTCGTTTTACCCAGTTTTCTTAGATCAATTGGAAGTACCTGTTACTTTGCTGTGCAGCTGTCTCTAAGTTCAACCGCATTCAGCAAGTATATATCTTAAGAACATTGTTTAGAATTTATTTATTATTCTTAAATAGTGATATTTTTAAAAAAAGTGGAATATTTTAAGTGTACAACTTAGCTGTGATAAAAGAAATTGGGTAAAGCTATATGTTTTTGCATTATGTATTATATACTATAGCTGGGTTCATGAAGCGGGTCTATATTACGAAAGCAAAAAACCCTATGCACGAATAGCAAAACATTGACCCCTATACCGCGAACCGTGAAAATTCTGAACGCACTAAACAGCGAAAAAAAAAAATAGAACTGTCATAGTCAGCCAACCCCACCACTAGCTATATGCTACCTACCCAAATAAAATAAATAAACCACATACATACACTAACCAAACATTACTTCTAACCTAAAGTAAAGCACAAAACCCTACTTCTAACCTTACACTAAACCCCACATGCACAACTAACTATGCACTATCCTTAACCCCTCCCTAACCCTAAGGTCCATAACTACTGCACACGTCCCCTACAGACATACACCCAAACAAAACAAATAATCCACATACATACATTTAACAAAACCCTACCTCCAACACTACTAAACCCCACATACAAAACTATCTATCCACTATCCTTAATCCCTCCCTAACCCTATGGTCTGTAACTACCGCACACTTCCCCTATGAAAATATACACAAACAAAATAAATAACCTACATACATACATTTAACAAAACCCTACCTGTAACCCTACACTAAATCTAACATACATTACTTATCTAAGCACTCACCTTAACCTGCACCCTATCCTAAACTCCGTAACTATCCAACACTTACGTTATGCAGCTAATCCGCAGACGGGCTAACCATGGAAATCCGATATTTCCATTTTCGCGGTTTTCGACTTTCGCTCTAAGTCCACTTCGCACTACATGGTTCGACGTTTACGTATTTGCGTAAACATCTTTTTGCTTTCCTAATATAGACCCCATGAAGCCCATATGTCTTGTGCTCCTACCATTTGTAAAGGGTGTTATGGTGACAGTTGATCCAGATAAACTCCCTATACTGACCTACTCATACTTATACTGTGGTTGCATTAAGATGGTACAAAGAAGCATTAACTGCATGCAGGAGACAAAGGTGTCTGATGCTCCAATCTGACCAATTGTGGTTGTTGGCCTGGCTTAGCACTTATCAAAAGCTGCAGTACTGACCTTATGCCAGGAGAGATCATCACTATTTCCAACTTGTCATATGTCTAGTTATGGGTCTGATACACACAACTACAAGGGCAGTAAATGAAAGCCATGCCACCCACATCCCTGTTTCAGTGGTAGTCAGTACTTTTAGTCAGTACTACCACAATGTAGATGCCTTATTGTCATAACTGCACTTTGTCCAGGAAAGAAGTGAGTGGACCATTCGGCCCGCATGAATGATGCAAGTTGTCATCATCTTCATACTTCCTTTGTAACTTCAAATACTCAGTGTCCTCAGTTGCCAACATGTCCTATTATGTCCGTGCCTAAAGGACCCCATGCACCCCCTTATTCAGTTATCATAGTTTCCATACTTGCCAGTAGTTAGTGGCCCATGCCTATGTCTACAGCCTTCCTGTCTGATACTGATGCTCCCTTTCTATGCCCATAGTGTTCATCTTTGAGAGATTAGAACACTGTCTGTTACAATTGCAGCTGGTCAGGCAGTGAGCTTTATACTAAGTCTCTCTCACAGGCTGCTGGCAGATGAGGTGCAGGTGGCATAGCGACACCTTCTCCCATAATAAAGGAGATTGGTGCCCCCTGCCTATTCTATAGCTTATGACTCAACATTGACAGTTCTTTCTCTATAACATGCAAGCCACACCAACTTCTGGGCACTTTTACTAGTGCACACCTATCACTTCTGTGCAGGCACTATTGTTTTACATACTGATTTATTTAAGAATCATGGCTCACTTGCACTGTGTAGGTGCAACATATCTTACAAGCAGTCCAGTGATTTACCTAGTTAACCAGCCATTCCTCAGTAGATTACTGGAATTGTGCAACTACATTCAGTGACTGGCAATGGTCCTTGAATTGAAAAGGTATGGGCATGTTTCCTGCTACCTAGTGGATGCCCTTCCTTTTTTTAAGGTTTATTTTGGAAAACTGTACAAAATCCCTATGGTTTTCGGTCCCAGGTATGTTATACTTTCACTTAATCTATTCTTAAATCGAATGTATTGCACATTCTTGAGTCATCACTATCATAACTTCTCTGCATCCTAAAGTTTTATACGTTGTACACTGCTCTAAAACAACCAGAGAAGAGTACAACCAAAAATACTGTCTCATCTTGTGATTAAATCGTTACCGTACATTAATTTCCACAGCATTTCCATTTGTTTATGACTAGTACTGGACTCAGAAAACACTGGAACATAAAGAAAAATAAAACCAACCTAATTTTATGCTAACCTATGTAAGATACATACTATTATCCTAAATAAACTTTGAAATGATGAAAAGACTTCATCACTGTGCAAATACAGTCGCATTTCGGCTAATTTTGAACTACCAAGTATATTCTGTAGAACAACATAATAGAACTGAAATTTGCTCCAGGCACATACTTTTCTGCAACTATTTAAAAATATAAAAATTAAATTTTTGCTAATCTCCTCCAAAACTCAGCTTTATTTGATATCTCTATAAGTTATAAATGGTTAATGATGCATTCTAATGCATATTTAAATGAGTAACAATGCTTAATAATTCCTAAATTTTCTGCGGGTTAGACTAAATTCCTCCCATAGATCCTACATCATATACAAATGCTGCAGAACAGAAGGTGAGGAGAAGTGATGTAATTTCAGATCACAAATGAGTAGCCCTTAATAAATGTAATGATGATTTGTCATACACATCAGAAAGCTAATATATCATTTTAATGACAGAGTACAGCTGTAAGCCATAACATGTCCATTTAATTATGGGAGATCATTATAAAATGATTGCCTCATCATTTTGCAACCTTTCATTGACATTTCAATTTCCTGACTTGTTGTCTTGGCCTGCTGATCTTTTCAATAAATCAATGGAAGACTGTTTTGTAACCTAAAAATATATTTTTGTTCATAAAACAATTAATTTGTCAATAATTAATTGAATGTACAAATGGCTAGCTTTGCATTTTAAGCTACAAAAATCAGTAACATGCTCGCTAATGAACAAATAATGCAACAAGGTCAGTTTCTGTAGTTGCAGTTTTTTTCTGACTTTAGACAATATAATTAAGACTGTGCTGTAGTTTAATTTCCACTTTACATAAATTCTAAAGCATAATTTTATATGTATTCATGTTGTATGTAGTTATTGGTAGAATTTAGCAAGTTGTAGTTTATGCACTCAGAAGAAAATAACTATACCACCTCGGTAATCAGTGGGTGGGATTAACAAATAGCTCATGTTATGTGTGAAGGCACTAGACTCAGCATAAACAAAATGAGGTGAAGTTATGGCTGACAGAGGTAGCATACACAACATAGAAACCTGTCATAGGACAAAAAAGGAAAGTATAACATTGTGCAGAAGTTTGGAAAATGCTAAGCAGGAAGTATATTTGATGCATACAGTTTATAAGCATTATAGCCATCCATCCATCCATCCATCCATCCATCCATCCATCCATCCATCCATTTCATCTGCCTATTTTATCCATTTCAGGGTGTTAGACAGCTGCATCCTACCCTGTCAACCCAAGGGTTCAAGGCAGAATCCGACCTCAGATGGAATCTCAGTCATTTACAAGGTACATTCTCAGACATCCACATAGGTTCATAGGTTCATAGGTTCATAGGTTCATACTAGGCTATCTGCCCTAGGGCATTTATAAGCCTAGCCAGAGTGTGTTTGGATTTCGCCACCCATTTTAAATTAATTTTGCTATGTCCTTTTTCGAGGTTAGTATACTGTGCCTCTATCTAACAGTGACACAGAAGTGATACCCGGGGTAAACCTACGATCTCCTATCCACTCATCAAGATTCCTCTTGAAGAGAGTCAATGAGGGACTCTGCCTAACCTGGACTGGGATTTTATTCCAGAGTGAAGGGAGCCTCTGGGTTATGAATCTGTCCCTCCAGCATGTCCTATTTATTTCAGTGCTGAGGTTCAAGTCTCTCGAGCGTAGCTCGATGGGATTTGGATTTTCTGAGGTGCAGCATGTCCATTAATTCCGGGTTGGACATGGCTTTATACGTCAGGAACAGATCGCCTCTGAGCAGGCGGTATGCCACTGAGTAGAGCTGGAGTTTCTTTAACCGGGCAGCATATGGCATCTGTTTGAGCCCTTTGATCCTCTTGGTGAGGTACTTTTGGGGTCTTTCCCATTGCTGCAGGTGTCTGGTAAGGTACATCCCAAAAGGGGCATTGTACTCAATTATGGGCCTGATGAGGGATGAGTAAAGAGGCACGATGACCTCCCCTGATCTAGATGTGAATCCCTTCATGATTAGGTGGGCCATATAAAATGTTTGCTATCAACTTGGGTCCCCAGGTCCCTAATTACTTCTTCTGTACTTAATGGATTACCACCTATGTGGTAATTTGTGGGTACCTTGTTTTTGCCAAAGGGGATGACTGTACACTTTTTGGCATTTAGCTTGAGGCCATGGCTCTGGCACCAGTTTTCTGTTTCTATGAAGCCCTTTTGGAGGATGCTTGTGTCGGCTGGAGAGTCGATTATGATGCCCAGTTTGCAGTCATCTGCGAACTTGGTCAGCCACAGTCCTTCCGTGTTGGCCTGTACCTCCGAGAAATATATACCGAACTAGAGAGGTCCCAGGACTGAGCCTTGTGGGATGCCACTTGTAACTGGTTTGGAGTCTGACATGGCTCCAGCAATTCTAACCATGTGGGTTCTGTCCTTGAGCCAGTTTGCAACCCATCTAGTGACATAGGGGTTTATATTTAAGCTGGTGAGCTTATCTATAATGCCCGAGTGGGGTATTGTATCGAAGGCTTTTGCGAGGTCCAGGTAGGCTGTGTGGACCACCTTCCCCTCGTCAATGGCCTTGGTGACTGTTTCAAAGAAATCAACCAGGTTTAAGAGGCAGGATCTGCCATTAACAAAGCCAAACTGGGTAGGATCCAGTCTCTGTAGGTCCCCAATATCTTTATTTATGAGGTCCATGATGATCCTTTCCATAGCTTTGCAGACCAAGCTAGTCAGGCTTATGGGGCGATAGTTTCCAGGATCCTTTGTGGCACCACCTTTGTGGAGAGGGACCACTGTTGCTGTACGCCACTCTTTGGGTACATATCCTGTAGTAAGGCTGAGATTGAACAGTAGTTTTATGTTTGGGTTTAGCTCTTCTTGGAGTTCATGTAGGATGCAGCCCGGGACACCGTCTGGTCCCATTGATGCTGTGTTTTTTGGTTTGGAGAGGGCAGCTCTTACCTGAGCATCTGAGATGTCAGGGGGGGCAGCACTCTGCTGGGATAGATATTTGTCCTTTTGGTGGGGGGGGGGTTTGAACCTGTCAGCTAGGATGTTGGCAATGTCTGTGGGTTCGGTGTATTTTTTGTCATTTTGGACTAATTCTGCGCATATCTGGGAATTCCCACCCAGGTTCCTAACATAACTAAAGAAAGCCTTGTGATTATCCTTAGTGCCCTGTGCAATTTTTCTCTCGAAGCTGGCCTTAGACGATTTTATGAGTGCCCGTAGTTTTTTGCAAATACTGATCAGAGATGCCTTCCCTTTTTGGGATTTTGCTCTATCATGTAGTAGCTTCCTCCTTCTATTGTATAGTTTGTTTATGGCTGGGGTCCACCAGACAGGACGTCTGCCTTTGGAGGATTGGGTCTTGGTTTTATTTGGGATTGCATGATCCATGCATTCCTGAAGGTGTTCATAGAATGTGTTTATAAAGGATTCTGCGGTCTGGGCCGTATTTTCCACAGGCCCGGGGGATTTGAAGGATTCTACCTCGGTTTTGAGGAGTGTGAAATTTGCTTTAGAGAAGTTTTTCACTGTGGTTTTCAGGGCAGGGGGTGGAGTCGGGATGTGACTATCCAGTGTGATTAGTTTATGGTCTGATCTTACCAGTAAGGGATACACTTCTGGTCTGGAGCATAGAGTCCCCATGTTGGTAATGATCAGGTCCAATATGTTTTCTCCTCTTGTGGGAGTGGTAACAAGTTGTTCCATAGCATTTGAGTTTATAAATTCTAGGAACCTTTGGGCTAGGGTGCTGGAGCTAGAGTAATGCTCCCAGTCTATGTTTAGGTAGTTGAAGTCACCCAATATAATGGTGTTTGGAGAGACCTTCATATTTTCCAGTGTTCTCAGGAAGGCCGAGTGGGGTTCCTGGGTTTGGGAGGGTGGTCTGTAGCAGGCTATAAACTGGAAGGCAGTTTTACCCACTGTTAGTTGCGCATGGATAGTCTCTGATGCTTCGTGCTGTGCCACCAACCTAGAGGTGTGGGCATCTTTGACGAATATTGATACTCCCCCTCCTTTTGTGGTTCGGTCCAAGTTTTGGGGCCGAAAAGCATGGTATGAGGTATAACCTGGTAGTGCTGGGGTGCTCTTGGGAGTCTTGCACCAGGTTTCTGTTACTGCACAGATATCGATGTTCTCCATGCTAAGGAGAGTTTCGAGTGCGTGCATCTTGAGGTTTAGACTTCTGGCATTGAGTAGCATTACTCTTAGTTTCTTATCCCTTGTGATACCTATGGAGGTGGGTTTGTCTTTTGTGCCTTGCCTAAAAAAGGCACTATGGGCGTAGCAAGACCCTTTGCCAATATCCGAAAGCCCAGGGGTGACAGGTGAAAGCCGTCCCTAGTGAAGCATCGTGCCTTGTCAAGCATGTCATCCAGGCTGACAGGCATTGGATCCCCTTTGGATGACACCAATACTTAAACCAATTGTTGAAATTGATCATCTTGTCTTCATATTGTGGCATCATTCTTGGTGAGGGTAAGATGCTACTCAAGGTCAGGGTCATACCAGCCTGGGCTACATGCTCAGAGAGCTCCTCTATGTCTCTTTTCATGTAGTCCAGGGAGGTACGTCTCAGGTCATTCACACCAGCATGGACAATGACTGAGTCATATTTGTACTTGCCTTGGAGTGACCTGAGTGCTTGTGTTATGTGGCGGATCCTAGCGCCACATGTATGTACATAGTAAGGGCAAATGTAGTACTGCCACTTCAGCCATAACCAAGTCTTTAGAATATAGGAGGAAGTTGGAAATGCCAGCAAACCCTCATGAGAATACAATGGAGAATGCTCAAAGTCCAATAAACGTTACTCCAGTCAAGAAATGAACTGGAAAATCAATTACTTTGATCCATTGCTACTAAATTCATCTCCATTGTGCTCATTGTCACAATAATCAATCCTCTTTTTTCCAGTATTTTGCATGGTGTTAGGGTGTCATGTCGCCACTTCTCATACTTCAGTGCCACTGTTTTATCTTGTTCAGCAGTAATGCCTGACTGTCTCAGAGCTTCTCTCATGCAGTATCTCCATTTCTTTGCTGAACACCTCCATTTCCTCTTACTTTCCTCATGTCTCTCCCAGATCTGTTTTACCAAATCATTTTCTGCTTTTTTGCACATTTGACCACAACACCATTATATGTTCTTCTTGTCCTTCTCTACAGTTATGGCTATGTTTGTTTCAGCTCTGATATTCCTCTTTCTTCATCTGTCCCTCAGGGTACCAATTGAAATGTTGGGACCTGCTAAAGTGAGCCCCGGAGCAAGGAGACTGAGTGGCCAAAAAGCTGGCTTACATATACCAATTCTGAGATGGCTCTTTTCTGGAATACTCCTTTTTCTTCAAGGTATGGTGATTTCATAGTTGGTATAGATAAGTTTGGGGGTGGGGGGAGTTTGCCCTCTGCAAATCAAAATAAAGTTTAAAGGAGCAGAGCTATCTTTGAGATTCATTCTTCTACAGGGTTTTCGGTCTTTTGTTCAACTTGTTGGCACTCAACATTTCGAGTGCTGACATTTCAAAAGGGAGCCATTCCTCAATGTAGGTCGTAATTCCCACCATCATAGGCACTTCATCTCCATCATTTCAAGCTTTCTTGTCTGCTCTTCCTTCACTTTCTAGGTGTTTGTGCCATACATAAACACTGGATGCACCACTTTATTGTACACCTTACTTTTCAGCTTCTTTGGCATTCATCTCTCACACACACTACTACAAAGTCTTTGTGCTAAACACAAACCAGCAGGCCAGATATCCAAGATTTATTGCAGTAAAATCTCTTGCGTTTTGGCTCAAAGCCTTCAAGGAGTTCCCAATAAAGTATACAGCTTTTGATGATGATCTTAACATTTATTTTGAATTCCCTAATACTGATTTGAATAAGATACTAAACTCCATTGAAAAATTCTCAAAAATATCTAATTATGCGATTAACCCTAATAAATCAGTCATACTCCCTCTGAATACTCTAGGACATAAGGAATTCTATTTCCCTGAAACTGAAATTAAAGTCAATTATAATCTCAAATATCTGGGTATTATGTTCACTCACCCCCACAACCAAGACATTCAGCTCAATCTATCTCCACTAGCTAAGGTGGCCATAGATAAAACGAATATTCTTCCAAGACTATTGTTTTATTTTAGTGCTAGTAACCAAAATATACCAAAACACTTCTCCAAACTTGAAACACTACTAAGAAAGTTTATTTGGCATTCAAAAAGTACAAGAATAAAATACACTAAATTAACATTATCCAAACAAAAAGGGGGCCTAGGCCTACCTGAATTTCATACATGCTACAACATACTGTCGAATTATACAAATAGCAAATTTTGAATCATCCAACAGAGCATGGTATCCACTGTGGATTAAAATATATTACAATCATCTAATCTCATGCAATTTAAACCCTAGAGCAGTACCCTTTCCAAATTCTAAGACTTTAAAGCATTTTAAGGTTCATCCCATAATAATAAAAAACACAGTAATATTTCAAAGGCTGGTAGCCTTCTTAAATCTTAAAGATACTTTGGTATTGGGACAGCCAGCACAGCTTAATCCTAATATTAAATTAAACAATAATATATTAAACCTGAATCAGTATCCAAAAATTAAAAATATCACTGTATGGGACCTATACCAGATCAAAAGTTTCTCAGTTGACAATATTAGACAAAAACTTGAAATAAATAAAAGCTATAATACCATAATCAACCAATTAATATACCTGATCAACACAATTACTATGAATGTCAAAAAAGACAACCAAGACATGCAGCTATATCAACAAATTATTAACCTGCTATTGTCGAGATCTAAAATGTTATAAAATATGTATAGATTAGTAACAAAAATTAGATATCAAGATAGAATTCTACATTCCAAATTTTGGGAAGAGAAAAATAATAAGATAACTGATTAACAAAAATCTGCTGCTATTGAACTTACTTTGAAATTAATTCCCCCTAAAAAACGAATTTGTACCCAAATAATGATCAATAACAATACGTATCACACACTACTTTTTCTTAGTAAAATTAATCCATCCCACTCACCTTATTGTACCATATGCCAAAAGAGTGTTGCTGACACCCTTTATATTTTTTGGAGCTGTAAAAATGTTTACAAGCTGTGGTGTTCATTAACAACCATGTTAGACAAAAAAGGGATACACCAAATCTACCGTCATGGAAAACTGCAATTTTAAATATATTCCCTAATAAGTTCTCCTACAAAAATAAACACATCATAGACACAATGTGCACAAGGATCAAATCATATATAACTAAAAATTGGTTACATAGAAAAAAACACATGGGAAGAATTTAAAGGAATGGCTATATAGTGCTTATTAGCCAGCAAATTAATTACAAGAAGCCAAAAAAAAAACTATCTTACTATCAGAAACATTGGAAAACGCTTTTAGAAATCCTAGAAAAAAATTGATTTATGAACAAGGGACTTCACCATAAGTATTAGTTTACATAATTAAGGGAGACTAAAGACAATTAGTATATGAAAGTGTATGCCCACAATAACAGTGTACAGGTCATGGCAAACACATATAAAATGAAGATTAAGGTGACATCAGTGTATATATTGTACATAGTTAGTACAAGACAGAATGATTAGTTAGGTTGACTAGAATATCTGGTTGCAATGTTTTAATGTCATGTTTTCAGTATGTTATATACCCTCTTTATGTAAATGGCTGTTTTACAGCTCATTAAGAGCAGCTTGATTATTAGACAATTCTGTATAATTGTTACCCTCGTATGTATATTTTCTGTGTAATTCTTTTCTTATGTTTAAATAAAAACGTAATAAAAATTATATTTGAAAAAAAAGCCTTCAAGGAGTAAAACAGTACATGAAAAACTGCACCATATATGTATATATATATATATATATATATATATATATATATATATATATATATATATATATATATATAAAATCACACCATCATGTACTCTGTATTCAGTCCATAGGGAATTAAAGTGCCATATTTCAATATAAAATTGACTATACAAAAGCCTTTCTTTTACATTCACATTACCATATTGACTAATACATATTTGTTCTAACACTATGCCTTGCAACCCCCCCCCCTCAACTTCACTACCATGAGGCATCTTAAAGTGCATAGCAACAGGGCTGCCAACCCAGCCCCCTTTAATATCTCTTATGTGTTCTTGAAGTCTTGTTTTGAATGCTGTTTTGATCTCTCCTATATAAAATTTTTAACAGGGACAATTTAATGCATAAATTATCCCTTCTGTATCACAACCATATTTCTGTCTCACTACAAATTTCTCTCCATTGATTTTTACCAAAGCTGTTTACTACAAATGTACAACTAGAACACTTCCACAGGTTTTTTTGTCT
Organism: Protopterus annectens; assembly: GCF_019279795.1. NCBI lineage: Eukaryota > Metazoa > Chordata > Ceratodontiformes > Protopteridae > Protopterus > Protopterus annectens. Next base: position 1,053,037,806 of record NC_056730.1, read on the forward strand.
ATACTGTCATGATGGTATCAAGTACATTATCGGGGGGGGGGGGGGCATACCTGCCATGCACCACCATGTCTTTTATACTTATTCCTCTTTTATACGAAATATATGAATTTTATATGAATACATAATACATCAGCAAAATCCTTTAAGTTCACAAAAAACCCAATAGAATCATAATAAATAAATCCATTATTTGTGTACTCGGTAAGTTATATGTAGTAACAAAATATATCTGTTTTCTTTGACTATTCTCTCTTCCTATTTTGTTCTTATGTGAATGCATGTCCAAATCACTTATCATCCTTTCTGTTCTGAAATTTTCTACACAGCTCTTCATTGTTATATCATCATACCCCCTCTTAGCAAACATACTCACAGTAATATGTAATTCTTTCCAAAAATCCACCATATTACACAACTTATGCAACCTTAAAAGCTCACTATATGGCAAGGCTTTTATAGTATGTGGTAGATGGCAGCTCTCCCCATGCAAATGTGAAATGCCATCCTCGAATTTTCTATTTACAGTTCAGTATAGTTCTTATTTTTCTGTTAATAGTACCATCAAGCAAGACATCCAAGAATGGTACCGTTCTTCCCACTTTTAAGCCATCAAGTTAAACGTATTTAACTGTAAATTATCTATAAAATTAACTATCAACTCTTGTCGCCTTTATATACAAATATTAAATCATCTATATATCTGTAATATCTCGCTACATGTTTTTCATAAAAATCAGTTACACAGATGTATTGATTTTCCACCAATCTCATAAAAAAATACATGGGGGTAAATGGTGCTCCCCTTGGCATACCCTGCACTTGAAGATACAATTGTGTATTAAACTCAAAATAATTATTGACTAAACAAAAATGTGTTAACTCAGTAATGTAATTATATGCTGAAATTATTGGATTGCCAGGCAGATCTGACAAGTGTTTATGAATTTTAGGGAGACAATAAAAGTATGCCATAGTACAAACTTCATAAGTAAACTTTTTTTTCAACATCCAATTTTGAAAAATAACCAAGCCTATAACCTTTATCTAACAGTTCTTTAAAAATTTCAAAGCTTTTTCTTACGCTGAAATATCTATCATTCTGTATACAATTTTATCAATCAGATATTTATAACACATTCGTAAATATTGTGTATGGTGCATTATCACCAGTTTATTACCCTTACCAGCTGGCTTAAATACCTGTTCTCTCTGCTTGCTCGAACCTTGCAGAGGTTTCCATTCTAACTTAGTTAAATTAAAATGAACCTCTTGCATATTACTTTTGCAGTCATAAAACTTAGACTCAGCTGTACAATTTAATATAGCAGAGAACTGTTGAATCCCTTCATGATGAAAGGGAGGCAAAAAAGTACTTTTATATGCTACATCTTGTGTGTTCAAAGGACTGTATGCATTCACTTCAAAATCTGATTCACAGGAATAAAAGCTCACATCACCACTACCTAATTCCTTAAAGGATTCATAACTACTATCAATATCAACATTCTTATTAACAGACAGTTCAAAACTTCCTAATTAACTTAAAAATCTCATATTTCAGCAAATACAACCTTGGTAAAACAATAAGTACAAACTTTAAACCACAGCTAAGAACATCAATTTCTTCATTTGTAAATATACAGCCTGACAAATTAATAACATAACTGCCTGTGGCACCCCCTATCAGACATTATTGCTTGCATACTACTCTGGAGCTAAAATGTATAAAACCAGTAGAAATGTGAATCCTTCCCCTCCAATATCTCATGCAACACATTGTAATTATTATAGGAGGAAATAAAGATGCTGTCAAAAGCTGTTGTCATTGAATGTCTATTGAATGGCTGCAGGACCAACTATTCAATAATACACAGACAGAGTTGGTAATATAATCCTGAGAGGTAAGTTTTTTGAGTTTTCTTAACTTTTCCTTCCTTTCTGTATAAACTTCATAAAACTGACAAATAATACTTTTTGTGATTATTTTTACCAATGTTCCAGATTTTCATATACTTGCACGTGAATTCAGAATAGACAGCACATTAAAATATTTGTTAACAAGTCATGTGTAAACACCACAGAAAGTTGTACAATAAATGAAATTTGGAACATCTGCCTAATAAAGGTCTTCCTATGCAAAACATGACAAGTATTGTATACCTCATTTTAAATCAAACAGAAACAACAGAAATATATTTAAAAAATACACAACTTATCCATTTGTACGGGGTTATGACAGTTTGTTTGCTTAGTAAGGGCATGTGTGGGGGGCTGTTGAATTAGGGATGGCTGTTTTGCATTATTTAATTTAAACTAGGACATGGCATTTCTAATTCCTTATGTTACTCTTATTGGGAAATCATTTGTTTATTGTATGCTTCTTTATGCTAAAATGCTGACTGTATTTAAATCATATTTCTTAATCAGCAATATTTTTTTAAGAAGGAATTTTGCTGTAAGTATAGAACTACCACTCTTTAGTTTGTAGTGGTGCCACATGGGTGACTGGGGGGTGTTAAAGGGTTGACACTTTTGCTACATACAGGAGCTTTTTAAGATCATGCAAAGTATTGTAAGCTATACTTATTTTTTCTAAAATTGCACAGTATTGGCATCTACCCTTTTATTTAAAATAATGTACAGAGTGATCTGCTTCCTTCCAGAAATCAGGATAAACTGGGATTGAGATAAAAGTGAATGGCAAGCTTGTATTTCATAGAAATATCAAGGATAGCTCAAGGTTAAAAGATTATGGGTGTGAGTCAAGGGATTGCTAGTCCCCAGATATTACTGTGGGAAAAATATCAAGTGGAGGGAGACACGAAGACAGGATAAAATTAGGGAAAGGAAAAGGGGGTATGAAAATGTAGATGGGTAGGAAGGAGAAGTGAAAAGCCAGCTGTAGTTAGACAATCTTCTTTTCAACCAACAGAGCAATGCAAACCAGAACAATAACAACTGAAGCAAAACTATTAGGTCTGCCATGTCGAGCAGTACTAGCAGAATACAGATAGTGGCAGGCCTAAATTTACTTCATAGAATAAGCAGATTCTTTATTTGGGGAGTTTTAGCCAATAATGGCCAGGTAACTAGTTTGTCTTTGTTTTGTTGTGACCTTTGTGTACTGGTCAGCATTTTTTTCTCTTGTAGTCTATTACTATTATTCCCTGGTTGTGCTGGATCAGCCTGTGTAGTCTGTTATTTTCTTATGGGAGTTTAGTGATGGTGTTGCATGCATATTAACTGTCAGAACATTCAGACATGGTTTCATATTTTGGTCTATTTGTTGAAAGGCTTTGTGTTTTTTTTTTTTCTGGCAAATCGTTGGAGATTGCAATCATATAAGATAGAAGATATTAACATTTATAAGGTTGGAAAAGCATGCAGCAGCCTCCATGGCTGTATGTAGTAATGATGTGAGATTGCCATTTCAGTGCACTGCATGCACAGTTCTCATCCTCTGAGGAGAATGTTGTTTCACAATATTGTCCTGTTCTATTAATATTATAAGCTGTAAGAACAATATTTAGATTTATTTTATTATAGAACTTGGTTTTATGTCTTTTCTTCTTCCCTCAGTTGTTTAATAATGAATAGTGTGCCTCAGGCCTAGTAGGACTTGTGGGGTTTGTGGTTCAATATAACATAGCTAAACAAGTTGAGTATGCAATAAGTGTATAAGAGCAATATTTAAATCTGTTTGTAGTTTGAACCCTGGTTTCAGGCCTTCGATTCCTTTTTCAATAGTTTAATAAAGAATTATTTGTTTGGCCCAGCAAGATGGGGTTTGTGATTTGCTGCAATATTGCTGATGTCAAATGGTTGTAGCTATATTATAAGTGTATAAGAGTGATTTTAAATCTGTTTTTATTGTTGTACAAGTCTGTGCTTCCTTTCCCAATGATTTAATGGGAAAATAGATCAGAGACCAGCAGGCCTGGTGTGTTTCATGCACTGATCATTGATCCTTTCTTGTAATATATTCTTGGTGGTAGGGTTGTGCCTTATTAGAGTGAAACATTTAACATGTGTTAATGTAGTGCCATTGTAAATAGTTGTGCCTCATATGCCAGTGGCCGGAGTGATAAGCTAGTGGGCAGCATGGTAAGTCAAAGAAGGAGAGAGATATTGAGCAAGGAAAAAACTCCATTCCCAATTATATATGGCAGTAGCCAAATTGTGGATTGAACAGAAATGTTGTGTATGATTGGCTTGGAGCCAGACAGTGACCAAGTTCATTGCAAGCAAGTTAAACAACTTGGGGCAGCTTATGAGTTATGAGCAGAATAGATGGGGAGCTCTTTGAGGCAGTGAGTTCTCTTCAGGTGCTATGGGGCCTGTTGTCATGGGGGAGGGTGAAAGGCATAGCTGGCTGATTTGCTGATCCTGTTGCTGGCATTACATGGCCTGCTAGGTGTGAGAGGTCTGTGTATATGTGTTTGTGTGTGTGTGGGTGTGGGTGTGGGGGTCTATATATATATATATATATATATATATATATATATATATATATATATATATATATATATGGGTCCCATTCAAAAGACCGAAACGCCGATTCCCCGACGCGGAAATCACTGACGCCAGATGACCGACAGGTACGTATACCGACAGGGTGATTCGCCGACAGTGGAAAGACCGACAAGGGTAATCTGCGATCGCGACCCGGTAAGTGTGCGATAGTGACGGAGGTAGGAGTGGTCAGGTAAGTGAGTTAGGGTTAGGGTGCAGGTAGGTGATGTGTACGTTAGTGTCGGAGCTTGGGCTAGGGGTGTGTAAGTGAGTTAGGGTTAGGGTGCAGGTAGGTGATGTGTACGTTAGTGTCGGAGCTTGGGCTAGGGGTGTGTAAGTGAGTTAGGGTTAGGGTGCAGGTAGGTGAAGTATGCGATAGTGTCGGACCTTAGGGTTAGGGTTTGGGTCAGGGCTAGTGTGTATGGTATGTAGTGTCGCGTGTTGTTTACGTTCCGTGTGTCGGTGATTTGGTGTTCGGTGTTTTGCGTTGTCGGGTTTGTGTCGGGTTTGTGTGTTGTCGGTTATTTGGCGTCAGTGAGTTTTGTGTCGGGGAATCGGCGTGTCGGTGTTTAGAAGTAGACCCATATATATATATATATATATATATATATATATATATATATATATATATATATATATATATATATATATATATATATATATATATATATCTATAGAGAGAGAGACAATATGTGCATATGTATGTGTGTGTGTGTGTGTATGTATATATATATATATATATATATATATATATATATATATATATATGTGTAAAGATAGACATAGATAGATGTAGCTATAGATGTGTGTGTGTGTGTGTGTGTGTGTGTGTGTGTGTGTGTGTGTGTGTGTGTGTGTGTGTGTGTGTGTGTGTGTGTGTGTGTATGTATATATACATATATTAATTAAAAAAGAAGGACCTGAGGGTTAACATTGTCGCCTCACAGCAAGAGGTTCTCCAGTTCGATTCTCGGCTGGGGTGCATTCTGTGTGAAGTTTGCATGTTCTCCCTGTGTTCGTGTGGGTTTCCTCCGGGTACTCCGGTTTCCTCCCACATTCCAAAGACATGCATCTGGAGCATTTCTCCCCGGGCCTCCACTGAAAACAGGCTCTGTGGAACCTAGTCGGACTTTCCCGGTCAACAAATGTTAAATAAATAAAATAAATATATATATATTTTTTTATATTAAAAAAGAAGGACCTGAGTCCACATACACACACACACACACACATATACATATATATATATATATATATATATATATATATATCAGAGAGATTTTGTGTGTGTGTGTGTGTGTGTGTGTGTGTGTGTGTGTGTGTGTATATATATATATATATATATATATATATATATATATATATATGTAAAGATAAATCTATAAAGATATACACATATCGATAGACATAGCTAGATATAGATACAGATGTGTGTGTATGTGCGTGTGTGTGTATGTGTGTGTGTGTGTGTGTGTGTGTGTGTGTGTATATATATATACATATGTAAAGATATATCTGTAAAGATATACACATATCAATAGACATAGCTAGACATAGATATAGATGTGTGTATATGTGTGTGTGTTTGTGTGTGTGTGTGTGTGTGTGTGTGTGTGTGTGTGTGTGTGTGTGTGTGTGTGTGTGTATATATATATATATATATATATATATATATATATATATATATATTTTTTTTTTTTTTTAATTAAAAAAGAAGGGCTTGAGTCCACATACACACACATAAATACTGTATATAATATATAGATAAATAGATAGATAGATAGATAGATAGATAGATAGATAGATAGATAGATAGATATTATTTAAAAAAGATGGGCATGAGTCCATAGTGAAGCTTATATTTCTCGAGGACCATTGATGATGGTTGTTAGTTATTAAAGCCAGTCACTTGGGCTTTATTTATGGGGATTGCAAAGTGCGACAAGTTAATATTTAAGGGGTTCAGGTTGACTTTCTTCTGGTTTAGGTGGTTTAATTTGTTTTCACACCTTTATGACTTGTCCTTCCACAAGACCATGGCTGCAGTAGTAGATGTACTATACTGTTGGTTATATACACTCTTTGGAAAGTGTTTTGACTTGAGGGATTATTAAGTTCTCATGAACAAGCATGGGCTAGTGTGAATGTTATTCATGGGGGGATAGCAGTTTGTTGGTGGTAAGCCATAAAAAATAATAATAATAATAATGTCAGTGGTTCATGGTTTTTATGCTGGGATAATACATGACACAGTTTGAAAATGATGAATGCATAAGGGCGCTTTGATATATACATATATATATATATATATATATATATATATATATATACACACACACACACACACACACACACACACACACACACACACACACAGACACACACACACACACACACACACATACACACACACACACACACACACACAGATATGCATAGGAAGAATATATTTATGTATGTAGCGGTACATATAAACATAGACATATAGATAGAAAGGTATGTACTGAGAATTGTTTCTGGTTATAGGTATAAGCACTCAAATAAGAGTGAGTACAGCTGTTTAGCTTTAGGGAATTGTTGTTTGAGAAGGGAGCACTTGATGTGAGATTGATAAGAGAAAGGTGACTAACATTATTCTTGCTTCATAAGATTATTACATCATATCATGGCTGATGAATCTGAGTGATGACTGAAGGAACTGCTTAGCACAAAAAGCAGAGAGTGGCTGGATAAGATTTGTCCACTAAAAGCGCCACCAGCAGAGTAGACAGAAACAATGGAGTCAGCTGTAGAAACAATAACAGAGCCAGTGGCAGCTGAAACAGCAAAAGTAGAGCCTTTATGGGGAAAATGGCAGAGAAAATAATATACACAAAGGAGGCAGTTGTGGCGATAAAAGTAGGAAGGTTGGGAAGGACAAGCATAAGAGACAGAGAATGGAACTAACAAGTCTGAGTAGCACCAAGTGTGATGGGGAGAAGGAAGAATTAAGGGAGGCCATGGAACCAGCAGGGGAAACAAGAAATCGTGGGGGGGGGGGTCAGACTTGAGTGAGCAACTGGCTAGAAACAGGTGAAGAAATTTGAGTTAAACTGAGGAAAAGTTGGACAAGCTCATGGACATTTTAGCACAGAGAAGGGGGGCCCCATTGAGATATGGAAGTAGATTTAGAATGTGAGACACAAAAGAAGGGGACAAATTTAGTGGGAGGTGGTGAAAGGGAGGTGATGTGGGCATGCTACATGATATACATATCTATAGATGAACCCATGCAAACACACCTTTCTGAAAAGGTTAAGCAGGAAAGAGCAGAAGGAGAGTTTGTGGACCACTTCTTATTGAATAGGCCAAAGAAGAAACTGAGGAGACTAGGGACAAAAAGAGGGTGGACAAGGATCTGGAGGTCAGAAACAGGCCATTGATAAGAAGGATATGCCTAAATATCAACCTTACATCTCCTAAATGAGGAATCCTACCTCTCATAATGTGGAACAAATGGGCAAAAGTTTGAACACTTACTAACAACTTCAGCTAGGAAGCTCATAGAATGGTTAAATGTGATATTTTACTCATAGACTATATCTTTTAATCAATTATTATTATATAGTTCAATTTCTTATGGATATCAGTTAACAATTGTTAACACTGAATATTTGACAGACTCTTTTAGTGTGGAACTTCGAGGAACATGAACTTTTTAAGTCCCCAAAAGGGGAACATTCCTCATAATGAGGTATACTTGAGAGGTATGAGGACATGGGAGAACTGGCTAGTCTATGCCAGTGTAATGACAGAATGTAATTCATCCATGGAAAATAGCATTTGGTTGTACATTTATTGAATCATGACAATGAGAACCAGAGATCCGTGGGTGGCAGGAATGGCTAGAGTTTGATTTGCAATTTTGAAGGTGTAAGCACGTTCAGCCAGAGCTTCCATGGTGAACTTAAACATGTCTGTCTTGTCAGAGGTGGGTTATGGTGAAGAGGTACAGCATGCTGAGTGTGGCTTTCCCATATGGAATGTTTATACAAGATGAGGGGGTGGTGTAATGATTAAGGTGTTTACTTCACAGACATAAGTTACAGAGTTTGAGTCTCACCTTTGAAGAGGAAATGAACTAGGCTTAAAATGGCCCACAACTAGAGCAGCTAGCCTAGTACTTACCTATGAACCTATGAGCAAGACCGAGTGGCAAAGAAATAATTTAAGGACACTAGAAGGAGTGGATCATTTTGTTGCTGCAGGTACAAAGGTCAATGCACCTTTCCATCATATACATTCAGTCATAACTGCTTGACATGTGGATGATAGCCACCTGTTTAAGATCTGTAGTAAATCAGGCAATGGTGTTTAATATCTGTAGTAAATCAGGCAATGGTAAAGTAGCTAGGACAAACTGGGTCAAGACAGGAAGCCCTCCCTACACCTGTTTTGGTAGAAAGAATTGGTGCCCTGACTCTGGCTGTACCAAGATAGACAGGAAGTAACATTGTTAGAACAGGGTTTTACAGAGAGATATAAAATCCCATTTAAAGGGGAGAGGGTAGCCATCAGGGTAGTAAACTTGAAATCTGCTTGTAAATGGCCAATGGTACTGAGGTAAAAACAAAGAAGTAAGTTGGGGAAGGGTAAAAGGCTCTTTCAAGGCACCACAATTTAAGAATAAGAGTGTTTCCCCTTGAGTTTGGTACCAAGAAAAACAGCAGAAAGATTTAGGTTCATTCATCATCTTTCCTTTCTAATAGCGACCTCAGTTAATGATACACTGCTGCAAGCAGGCACCTCACTAATTTGTCTGTCATTCAACAAGGCTTTGAGCTTTGTCACTGTGCAAGAAAGAGGGACACTCATGGCAACGTCAGATATTGAGGCTACATTCTGGTTACTGACTATAAAAGGCATCAATAACTTTATTGTTTCAAAAATAATTAGGGAATATTATATTGATTTCTGCATGAGAAATCTTTGGAAAGGGTGGTGTGTCAGGGGTTCAAAGGATGCAAAGTTACACTCTGTTTAGATGACTTCTTGTTCACAGGACAAAAAGTATCAAAGTCATATGAATTAGGACTGTAGAAACTTAAGAAAACAGCAAAAAGAGTCTGGCATAGTTTTAGCTGAAAAGAAGACTGAGGGACAAACTACATGCTTGAAATTTCTGAGCATTGAAATAGACAAGGAGAAGGGGAGGTGAGATTACCATTGGACAAAGTTATCAACAAGCAGAGGAAGTGCAAACAGCTAGTGAAGCAAGGAAATTGACACTGAAGCAACTCCAGAGCCTGGCTAGGCTTATGAACTTTGCTTGCTAGGTTTTTCCCATGGGAATGTCATTTATGAGGAGATTAAGAGCCAAAGGGTGTGGGAGTAATGAAATCACACCAGAGAAATTCTGGCATATCTGGAGCTACGGCAAGAGTTTTTAAGGGTGTTTACTGAGGTGTTAGTCTAGCAGAAAAGAGCAAATGACATAGACAGCCAGTTGTACACAGATGCAGCAGGAGACATTGAGTTTGGGGGATAGCTGAAAGGCAAATGGCTTGTAAAACAGCAAATGCAGGAAAAAAGAGAAGGGACATCCATCCATTATGGAACTGGAATTCTTCTGTATGGTTATGGTGGTGCACATCTGGGCTGATTTGCTGCAGAATAAGTACATTTTATTCTGGGCTAATAACATGGAGTAGTTAGCCTTATAAACAGTCCCTTGGGTGGGACAGAGAATATAGGTAGACTAATGAGATAGTTTGTACCGAAGTGCATGCACCGCAACATAACATTCATAGCTCAGCATATTCAAGGGAAGGAGATGGCTGTTGCTGACTCACTTTCTCATTTCCATGGGACAGAGCCAGATAACTGGCTCCAGCAGCACACCCAAAGTCTTACACAATTTCTTAACACCTTTGGGACGTGATGAGAAGTGGATATGTGGCATGAACATGAAAGAGAAATCATTGCATCTAAGTACAAGTGCACAGGACAAGAACTGTATTGTACAGTTTTTGGAAGCAAGGACTAATTAATGGTTTCAGGTACAATGGCCATAGCAATTTTCACAACTATTAAGTTACATTTTTTATTTGAAAGATAAGGTAATGTGAAGGAGTAGAGCAAGGTCACGTCTGGTTGCAATTAGTTTGGAAGTAGAAGAAGAAGTCTGTAGTTCTGAATATGAACTATGGCTTTTTCAGATGGCATACCTAATAGTATTCTGTGGGTCTGTTGTCGGCCATCAAATGGGCTAACCATCAAACAGCTGAACAAAGAACAACAAGCATTGAAAGTTCTCGCAGCAAACTTACATGTTATCATCAGGGAAAGTAACTACTTGTTCAACACTTCCCAGTCATACATACGGAAGTGCTTCAAACCCATTTTATCCACTGTAGTGCAGTCTCAGAGTTGATATATATTGTAAGGAGATGTGGGGGCAAAGCCCCCCACGTTGGTGGGACGTGGTGGCTGAAGCTCCAACATGGGTGGGTTTAAAACATATCCATGTGTGAGATGGGGAAGTGTTGGACAAGTAGTTATACTTTATATGGCAATTCTTTTAAAATGCACTTAACATCAGTACTTCTGTTTACAGGTATTGTATCAATCATATCAGTCAGTATTCAGCACAGCCATAACAACCCACAGTTCCATCACCTTCACCACTGATGCAAACCCTGTACATCTGACCAGTTATTCTTTTTCCCATAATTTCCATCTTTTAGTTCCCCTTTTGGTGCCTTGCTCGTCTTGTTCTCATTGTTTTCCCACCATCTTCCCTTGTCTCTAAATATAATGTTTTGCCCTAGCTTTGCTTAATGTTTGAATTTCTTGCCCTTTTACTACATGATTATCTTTGAATGGGGTAATACTTTGCACCTGTAAATCTGGCTGGTGCATGTTGTTTCATACTGTTAAATAGTTGAGAATGGCAGAATCCACTTGGACGCCAGAACGATTTTGGCACACTTAAATATGCTTCTGCCCTTGGCTACAAGTTTTGTCCACTGATAAGTGGCAAAAAAAACATTACTACTGCCCAACACTCACAAAATACTTTACTACCAGAAGGAGTAACTGTAACAGTGACTTTGTGGTTTACAGGGCTCAGTGCACCTAATGGCTTGAACTTTATATAGGAAAAACTAAGAATAGTCTCAATTGTGGAGTCAAATAGCATACCTTGATCATTCGACTTAAGAACCTGTTACTCAAGCAGTTCATTGAAGCAGAAGGACACAACATCTTCATCTTCTGCATAACAGAAGAAATTAATTTCTCCCCACTAGACGGAGACTGCATTGCCATTCTCAAGAAAAATGTCATATAAGACTAAATGACTATTCCCAGCCTGGAATCAATGTCTCATGCTCAAATAGAAGGATCTTAAATCTTAGAAAACTAGACCACAGAATTCTTGACACTAGATATTCTATTAGAACATCAATTTAACCCACTGATTTTCATTTGAAGGTCACAACTGAAAGAGGAAACTAAACAGGAACTCTGGTACATCCCCACTCCTCTGAGACACCTCTACAACAGTTGCTCACTATTTTAGAACTTTTGATCCAGTGTTCCATCTAGCAACTCTAAGTTAAACGGATATCAACTTTTATTGCAAAAGTCTGTTTACTTATTCTGGTAAATAATCTTGCTAATTTTTGATGTGCTTGTCTGTTTATGCAGTAATTGAGATATTTATCAGTACTTAATGCTCTCTGTTAGTCTCACACTAAATTTACCCACCATATAGCAATTGTAATGCCTTCAGCATTCTTTGCATATTGGTAAAAGTATTCAGCCGCTAAAGATTTTCAAACTCTTGGAATAATGTTGTGTAGTTCTTGCTTTAGCAAGACTGTTTCCTCTGTTCCACTCCCCACCAGGTTATGCTTTCCATCAGAGCAGATAGTATTATATGGCACTTGCTCCTGTATTGTGTATACTAGCAACTACAGCATTGGTGTATAAGTACCTGGACTTATGTTGATTGCTATAAAATGGTCTATGGCAGACAGGGTCACATAAACAAAAACATTCAGCTATTTGTACATATTCTCATAACCACTGAGCTTCTTGTTTTTGTGTTAAAACATAGATTGGATCTGGCTTGCACCTGACAATAGATAAGATCCCAAATGCCCAATATGGTGGAAGATAGAAGAAAGGATTTTTAAATTCGAAGGGAGATGCCTGCACTAAGTTCTAGTAAAAATCATTACAGCTGAATACTTTACATGATCCACATAAGCTCCTCGGATACCTGTCAACCTCCCAAGTCACTCTACCCCTTGTATCAACTGTTATATTTAAATAGAAATTGTACCCGGCCTATATCCTGACAGTATGAGGGACCCAGAGTATCCACCACAAAGCCTCAGGCTATGTTTTTAATTATACAGGTCATCTGAGTAAGGGGACTAACTCCTCTAGGACACATCCAGGTCCTACTAAGCCTGTACTGGGGATTCCCCTAAAAAGATCAAGGAAACAATCACTAGACATTTTATATCTCCTTTTGTCTGTGGACATAACTTTCATTTATCAACTAACCCCCCCCCCCCAATGCGTTGCTTCTATCCTAGCTAAAAATGAGTCTTCGTTTTGTTTTGAGCAGTTGAGTAGTGTAGATGTTCACATGAACTACCCTGTATATTGTCTTAAGATGAAAATAAGCATATACATAAGTTTACCAAAACAGCATCACACACCACACACATGCTTGGAAAAAATGGCCACAGCTACATATTTATTGTGCCGATCAGGTCACTTTATGGGATCAAATCAGTACTAGATTTAAAAATCTTTGCTAAACATAGCCAAAATTAATGCCAGTCAATAAATATTCAGATGTGTCTCTGAAAACAAACCAGAATATACCACACTGGTGGAATCCTAACCTTAATAGAGTACATAATAAAAGGAAAAAAACATAATGGCAAAAATCAAAAAGAGCAACTCACATAATGATAAGAGCTCTCTAATTAAACTAAACTAGACACTAAGAGGTAATTAAATCCAATAAGGCCAGATATGATGTCCAGACAGCCTTGCAGGCTAAAGACAACCACATGATAAAGTTTTAGCCAATATTCAGAAACCTGGAGGGGACAGGTGCAGACCATCCTTTGCAAAGCAATGTGATTTGTTAACCATACTGACAAATATTAAATCCTCCTGGAAAGACACCCAGAACTAAGCCAATTATTGAAGTCAATCATTATTGTTCATACTATGGCATCATTCTTGGTGAATGTTGAATGCTGCTCAGTGCAAGTAATATACTTGACTGAGATACATATTCAGAGAAATCAATAATGCCCTTCTTCTTATAGTCCGAGTAGGTACATCTCAGGTCATCTGCATCCACATGGACTATGATAAAATAATACTGGTACCTGTATAGTAGTGACTTGAGTGCTCTAGATAAGCAACTATTATCGTCTCCTTGTTCTGTCTCATGAGTGGGGCATCTGTGTGTTGTACAATGGGATACCATATGATAAGTCCTGGGTAATGTGTTTGCTTACATTAAGGGCTTTGCTCTTGGGGATCCAAAAGATGCAGGAGTATGTCTGGTGTTTGGTGTTGCTTTTGGTGAGTGCTTTAGATATTGCTGAGGATATGCATTTGTGTTTATAGGTTTATGAGCTCTTTGAGGTTTGGGAAGATCATGTTTTAGTGCCTCAGCATAAGTTGGTCTGTGCGCATGTGTGTGTGTGTGTGTGTGTGTGTGTGTGTGTGTGTGTGTGTGTGTGTGTGGGTGTGTGTATGTGAGGTGGACATTGTGTGGTGGATGTAGTGTGTGTGTGTTCTAGACAACCTTGTTTGTATGTGAGATTTTTGTCTCCACTGAAAATGTATAGATGCATCTTTTGCACACTGAGTTTGTTTCTTTAAGTATTAAATGTTTTGCTGAGAACATAATTTAATTGACACATTGTCTCAGAATGCCTATATCTACTAAGCAGACTATGGAGACAACTGGAGATTGCATATCTATAGGTTCATAGGTTCATAGGTAGGTACTAGGCTATCGGCCCTAGGGCCTATATAAGCCTAGCAAAAAAGGTACCCTGGCTTTCGCCGCCCAAGAAAATTAATTATTTTCCTGTGCCCCTGTTGAGCAGAGCCACAGAGGTGACTCCAGGGTGAATTTCCTATTTCCCATCCAATCATCAAGATTTTTCTTGAAGAGTGCTAATGAGGAGCTTTGTCTGATATAGATAGGTAGTTTGTTCCAGAGTATGGGAAGTCTCTGGGACAGGAATCTATCCCTCCAGCATGTTCTGTTTATTGTGGTGACAAGGTTTAGGTCCCTGGAGCATGTAGCTCGGAGCGACTGGGATTTCTTTAAGTGGAGCATATCTAACAGCTCTGGGTATGACATAGCTTTGCATGTTAGGCAGAGATCGCCTCTGAGTAGGCGATATGTGATGGAGTAAAGCTAGAGTTTTTTGAGACGGTCTGCATAGGGCATCTTTTTGAGGCCAGTAATCCTCTTTGTGAGGTATTTCTGTGGCCTTTCCAGTTGTTGTAGATGTCTTGTGAGGTGCATACCAAAAGGGGCATTGTAGTCTATAATAGGTCTAATGAGTGATGAGTAGAGGGGAACAATGACCTCTTTTTTCCTGGATGAGAAACCTTTTGTGATGAGGTGTGCCATGTAGAAGGATTTCCTGACTATTGTGGTGATGTGATTATCAAATGAGAGACTACTGTCCACCTGTGTCCCAAGGTCTCTTATCACACTTTCGGTGTTAAGTAGACTACCACCTATGTGGTAGCTGATGGGTACAGAGTTTTTACCAAAGGGGATGACAATGCAATTTTTGGCATTGAGCTTGAGGCCATGGCTTTGACACCAGGTATCTGTCTCAGTGAGGCCCTTTTGTAGGTTGTCCACATCGTTAGGAGTTTCAATTAAGGCTCCTAGTTTGCAGTCATCTGTGAACTTCATTAGCCAAAGACCTTCTTTGCTAGCCTGTACTTCAGAAAAGTAGATACCAAACAGGAGAGGACCCAGGACTGAACCCTGTGGTACTCGACTTGTCACTGGTCTGAAGTCAGATTTGGAGTCTGCTACTTTTACAGTGTGGGTTATGTCACTGAGCCAGTTGGCAACCCATCTTGTGACATAGGGATTTATACCTAGTTTAGTGAGTTTATCTATAATTCCAGAGTGGGGGATGGTGTCAAAAGTCTAGATAGGCTGTGTGGACCACCATACCCTCATCTATGGCTTTGGTGACTGCTTCAAAGAAGTCAATCAGGTTTAGGAGACATGATCTGCCTTTTACAAACCTGAACTGGGTGGGGTCCAGAGTTTGGAGATTACCAAAGTCTTTGTTTATAAGTTCCATGATGATACGTGCCATGGCCTTGCAGACCAGGCTCATTAAGCTAATGGGGCAGTAGGTCCTGGGGTCCGTGGTGGCTCCCCCTTTGTGGAGTGGGATAACCATCACTGTGCACCATTCAGTGGGCACAAAGCCTGAAGTGAGGCTATGATTGAACATGGTGCTTAGGTGGGGTGTCAGTTCATTTTGTAGTTCATTTAGAACACAGCCTGGGATGTTGTCAGGCCACACGGATGCTGTGTTCTTGGCTTTGGAGAGTGTGGTTTTTACCTGTGCAGTCATGATTACAGGAACTTTGCATTCTTCTGGTATAGAGATGGGCCCTTTAGGGGGTGGGGGGTGAAGTTAGCACTGAACCTATCTGCCAGGATGTTGGCAATATCAGTTGGTTCTGTATATTTTGTGCCATTTTGCTGTAACTCAGAGCAGATCTGAGTGTTGCCATTGAGATTCTTGACATAGCTATAGAATGCTCTGTGGTTATCTTTAGAATCAGTAGTGATTTTGTTTTCATAACTAGCTTTGGAGGGTTTTATGAAGGATCTCAGCTTCTTACTGAGGCTGACCAGGGAGTTCTTCCAGTCATGGGATTTTACTCTTTTTTGCAACAGTTTCTTTCTTCAGTTGTAGAGTTTGTTTATGACAGGGGACCACCAGATTGGCTTCCTTTTTTTGGAGGATAGCATCTAGGTTCTGTTAGGGATAGCACAATCCATGCACTCGTATAAGTGTTTATAAAGTGCATTTGTGTAGGATTCAGCAGTCGTACCTCTATTGTCCATCTGCATGGGTATCGTGAAGTTTTCCACTTCTGTCTTAAGAAGCGTGAAGTTGGCTTTGGAGAAATTTTTTATGGTGGTTTTCCTAATGGGGGGTAGGATGTGGATGTCTAAGTTGATTAGCTTGTGGTTGGATCTGAACAACAAGAAATTGACCTCTGGTGTGGAACACCGGTCGCCCATGTTGGTAATGACCAGATCTAGGATATTGCTGCCCCTCGTGGGGGTGTGGATAAGTTGATCCAAGGTGTTGGAATTTATAAATTCCAGAAAACATTGAACAAAAGAGTTGGTGCATGAGTAGTTTTCCCAGTTAATGGCTGGGTAGTTGAAATCGCCCATTATTAGGGTGTTGGGTTATACCCTAATATTTTCCAGTGTATCAAGAAATGTGGAGTGGGAATCCTGGGGCATGGTGGGGGATCTGTAGCAAGTTACAGTTTGGATTGTGGTCTTGCCCAGAGTTAGCTGCACTTGGATAATCTCGGATGCATTATGCTGAGCAGTTAGCCTGGAGGTGTGGATATCCCTAATGAATATGGACATCTCTCCACATTTAGCGTTTCGATCCAGGTTAGGTGGCCACAAGGTGTGGTATGAATTATTGCCTGGTAATGCAGGGGTGCTCTCTGGAGCCTTGAACCAGGTCTCTGTCACTGCACAGATGTCAATGTTCTCAATTTTAAGGAGTTCCTTGAGTGAATGCATTTTGAGGTTTAGACTTCTAGCATTGAGTAGCATTACCCTCAAATTTTGCTTGCTTGTACCTGTTACAGTGGTGAATTTGTCATTTGAACCTTGCCTAAAAAAGGCACTATAGGGGTGGCAACAGCCTTAGCCAGTATCCGGAATCCCAAGGGTGACAGGTGCAGGCCATATCTGGCAAAGCATTGTGGTCTGTCGATCATGTCATCCCAAGCAAACAGATACTGGATCCCCTTCAAATGACACTAGAATCTTAGCCAATTGTTGAAGTCAATCATTTTGTCCTTGTACTGTGGTATCATTCTGGGTGATGGCAGGATGCTACTCAGGGCTAGGGTCATACCTGCCTGGGCTACAAGATCGGAGAGCTCCTCCATTTCTCTTTTCATGTAGTCCAGGGAGGTACGTCTCAGGTCATTCACTCCAACGTGGACAATGACAGTCATATTTGTACTTGTTGTGGAGTGACCTGAGTGCATGCATTATGTGGTAGATCCTGGCACCCGACAGGCAGCGGACAGTAACTTTCTCCTTGTTTAGCCTAGTTAGTGGAACATCAATGTGCCTGACCATAGAGTGACCTATGACTAGAGTGTTGGGTATGTTGTTATGCCTTATGGGCTGTGGTTGAGTGGCACACTGAGTTTGTGGGCTATGTGTCATTTGGGTTGTGTTGGGGGGTGGAGGTTGCATGTGTTTCTGCTTTGGAGGTCTCTGTTGCTTGAACATATTTTTATTGAGAGCCTCAATGAATGTAGGTGTATGTTTTGTGTTGATATGTGTGTGTCTTGGTGCTGTCAAGCGTTGTATTTGGGTGGGTTACTACAGGTTATGGAATGTGTTATACAGAGGTCTTCTTGAACTATCACTAACATTGAAAACTAGACTAGGTTAGAATGTGCTAAGATTTCATAGTAGTTCTGTTTAACGCACAAACTAACTGCTCTAACCATGTGTCTGTGCAGTGTTTTTAACACTAAATTACAGGTTTCAGCTCTAAAGGTAGTTTTATAGATAACATTTGCTGAAGAGCAATACTGGTTTGCATAGTGAGCACTTTATACTGTGGATATATGGAACGCAATGGGTGGGAAAAGTACTTTAATGACTTACACAACAGGTAATAGTAGTGAAGGGTAGGGGGACATTTGAAGTCAGATTACCATAAGGGGCAAAAGACAAAGATATAGCCATTTAAAACCACAACACAAAAGGGTGGAAGTGTTATGGAAAAATTTAAGCTGCAAGAAGCTGATTTTCTAAAGATGGACCAAATCAAAAAGCCAGAATTGGAGCTCTAGTTCTAAGGTTAGAATTTCAGAAACTTTAACTTAATGACTCAGTGGGAGTTGGGACAGACACAAAGAGCAGGGGTAAAAAGTAGCAAAGTAAACTAAAAGGTATTGGAATGTATCTTTAAGCAGGTATATGACATGCAGAATATAAGACGCTAGAAGCAACACTGGAATATAAACATCTGTAGAAGTACTGAAGCACAGATCCAGAAGAATTCATAATACTGCTACTACTGTAATTCCACCAAAGACAAAGTGCACCAGCCTATGTAGAAATTTACCGGTAGTGCTGTTTATGGAAAATGCTGCAATAAATTACTAAATAAGGTTTAAATCTGGCAGTAGTTCACAGTTCTTTCACAACTGTGAGTGAAACTACAAGATTAAGGCTGCAGACAAGGATACAAACACAAGCTGCTGGCTTTTACAAGTAATTTTTCTTAATGAGATAGAAGTGCAGTATAATGTATAACAATGCTTAATCTTGCAGTAATACACAATTTCCTCACATCTGCAAATGAAGCTATAAGACTAAGGTCCCAGAACAAACAGAAAAATGCAAACTGATAACTTTTTTTTGCTAAAACATGGAAAAAGCAAAAAAGCACTAAACGTATCACCACACAGGTCACTATAATTGTAGTTTAATATTTAAGTAGAATTTCATTTTTTTTT